>NW_008582496.1:0-3658 GCF_000691845.1 Merops nubicus | reverse complement strand
TCTGCCTTGGCTACGGACACTGCCGGATACCGGGAAGAACCATCTCAGGCTAGAAGGGCAGCCTGGATTTTTTGAGGCTGTCAGTTTTCAGGCCTGCCAGAAAGTGCTTGACTGGCTTTGGACAAACCCCAGACACGGATAGAACACGGGGAGCCCCCAGGAAGAGGCTGTGCCGCCCTGGACACTGTGGCTGCAGGGTGCGGCGAGAGATATGTGTGCTGGGAGGCTGCACGCAGACCTCGGTGACTGCTGTGAGCGTACCGTGCTCTGTGAGCTCCCCGTCTCCTTCCTTAGCTGGGGAAGGAGATGGTGGGGAGGCAGAGCTGCACAGGGAAGCGCTGAAGGGGAACTGCTAGGACTGAAAGGTTGAGGGTGGTTGGAGAAAACAGTGCTGCTTGCACAATGGTGGTTTGGAAGACCCCTTGAAGCAGCTGGGGCTGCTCTTCCTCTTTTTGCTGCAGTCTCCAATAGTGGCTCCTTTTTTGGTTGGTTGGTTCGTTGTTTTTTTCCCAGCTAACTTGAATGGGGATAAAGGGAATGCTGACCCTGGACAGTGGAGGAGAAGGCGGGAACTTTCAACAGAAAGCTACATTGCTAGCTTTGTAGCATTCCTAGCTACATTGTCCTAGTTCAAGTATAATGAAGCACGCATTTTAATAACAAAACACCCCACCCGCATTTATTCACTTTATAGTCTGAAGTGAACAAGGATATTTTAAGATTAATAGAGCCACTATACGGCAAACTTCTGTTTGTAAAGTCATCCATTACAGCATCAATAAAAATGCAGCACATAAGTAATGTTCTCTCTCAAGTGCTGCCATTTCAACAAGCATGAAAGTAACAACATTCCACTGGTAGGAATCAAAGCTCCTATGGTGCATGCCTCCTGCCCATACTCCAGATTCCAGTTCGACATTCATTACAATACAAAAAAAACCCCAACAACCCACAAACAAACAAACAAACAAAAACACCAAACCAACCCCAAAACCCCCAAACTAAATAATATCTTAAAAATGCATTTTATGATGACAGATTTCCCCTCTGCAAGTCACTTTTCTTTCATGTGCAAGGTACAGAGGAAAGCATTAGTCACACATTTCTATTATCAGATATCCAAGAAGAATGTACAGTAGGAAATCAAAGGTTTTCCACTTCTAATCTGCTTGATATGAAACAAATGCCCCTCTCCAGCACTACTGGCTTTCCACATGCATAGCCTGGAGTGTCCCAAGTGCCAGTTAATGGAAGAGTTAGCCTCAAGTGTGAGAAACTTACTGTAATGTTCTCATATCACAAACACATCACTGTAACTGAAGCCTTTGAAATTCTAACACACTTGTGGTATTTCCTCCATAAACAAATACAAGTGTAATATATCATTAAACTAGGCAAAATCCTATATAAAACAATGGGCATGGCATGCTAAACAAATTAGGCTAAAGCTAGCATAAAAATGAATTGCAACACAGTACTAAGTAGTAGGTGATGCATGGCTTTATCTTCCTTGTTGTCTATAGGACATGTACACCATATTTTGGTTCTCTAATGTTAGAGCAAGGATATGCATGATTTTAAAAAAATAGACAAGACAAGTATTAGAAAACACATTTTATTTATATGGAAAAGGCTACATTTAAACTTGCAAAAGGTCTGTGATAGTGTTATGTTGCCCACATATCAAAAATCAGTTGTGAATAGCAACAAAACCATTATGCATCTTTCTACATAGCAGTGCAATTAGTTCACATTGCAATAAAATTAAGTATGCAACAGAATCAAAACCAAGTGTTTCTCAATCAGTGTTCAAGGAATTACAGTGCAAAGATGATTTTAGGTTTTAAGAACTCTGCAGTCAGTCTTTAGAATATCCTAACAGGTGGGATACTCCGATTACTTTCATTACTACCAGTTGTATCTTGTCAATACTGTGCACAAGCAATTAAGTCTGAAATGAAAAGGCTTATATGGTAAATAAAACAGTCTATACAGTAAAAAAACCCCCAATTAATTATATAAGTGAACTAACAAAATTGAAACACATTTAGGAAACAAAGTACTTTAAGAACACACGTACAGTATTCATCACATAAAACCAGCTACTTTCTCCAGCAAAAATAATTTCGTTGCTTTACAACTGCATTATGGATCTCATCGTCTGAAGACACAGATGTCCAGCAATTAAAAACCATAACAAATGTCATCTGCAAAGAATACAAAGATGATAAATACTCTTATCACAGTCATAAGGTTCTTTTTGGAAATTTGTTCTCCTCTGCTCTGGAAACATGCTTTCAGGGGTGAAAACCAAAAAGTACATCAAGGGGCATCATGACACATCAAAATGGTAAACTGTGCTCCATCTCCCTATAACTTTGAAAAAATCCTAGCATTTACAGTACTCTGTGGTATATGAAAGAGTCTCCACAAGTTTACACTGCATATTTCTGAGTCCATTCTCCTGCGTACCTGTTGTATCTGCACATGCAGAAAGAAGGCATCACAGTGAAGAGCTGTTAGTGAGACACTGACAACAGCCACCTATTTACTTAACACAGATGTTACTGAGCTTTTCACATATTAGCATCAATTCAAGTAACGTTAAAAAAATTCTAAAACTCAAGAAGGATCCACCCATTGTATGTTCAGATTCTAAGGTTACTTATCAAAGCCATTTAGCCATTTAGACTGGAAATCAGCCTCACAGGTTTGTATTAAAGCACGTGTCACTGTGCATACTGCATTTGTATTTCACAGCTGGTTCCCGTATTTGTACCTTCATGGGAATTTGTTCTCGATTATTTCTAAATGTGTGTGTTATTAACAGTCTGACAAAGTTCACACATTTTAATTGCATAAAATTCAGCGTAATTCACTGGGTTTGAAAGGGTGGGGGCTAGAAGGCAGAGTGATTTTTATTATTATTCTCCTTTCTTCACTGCCATCTGCAGAATGGGAAAGGAAGATTTTCTAAAAAGCATTTTTTACTAGATTTTAAGTCTCGGGTCTTTCCTTTCTGGTATGAGGCTGATGACACTCCCAAAGCTAAGAGTCCTTAGGGAGTCAGGAACTTCCCCTCTGGTCCTTACATTTGTTACACCCCATTCTTCAGACTAGATTTACTTTCTTCTTGGTCATCCAAAGAAAACACAAGTTTTTAAACCCCTTTCCTAAGCTCAGTATAACAACTCACATATTAATTGGTTTTCTTCTTAAGAAAGAAAACTTGCTAGCATGCAAGTCTTCAAATTTTTTTCTTATACCAAAATACCCATTGATAAATGCTCATGAGTAACCAGTCATATCTCTCATTTCCTAAATCCAGGATGAGATTAAAAAAAATCATGTAACAGGTGATCAGCATAAGAAAATAAATCTATAGTCACTTTCTCTAGCAATGATAAAATTTCAAGATTTGGAGATTAGACACATATCCCTTGTTCCCTTCCTTGACAAACAGGAGGCACAGCAGCTGAAAATCTCACTATCAATTAAAGTGGGTGGACTAAAGCCGAGACACAAATGAGAAGCTGTGGCACAGCATCCTCAGCTTGAACACCATCTGCTGTGCAGCACAAGCCACAGAGTTCAAGCACTTTAGAAGTAGGTTATGTGATTTGACTGTATCAGGTATCATAGAATCATAGAATCCTTT
>NW_008582495.1:0-8874 GCF_000691845.1 Merops nubicus | reverse complement strand
GGAAGAGCTTTAGCTAAAAAGCAAAATAATTGAGCAGAACCAGCTTTATTTACCCCAAACCAGAAGAAGTTTGAAGATGGATAGATGAGGTGAGAAGTTTTCACTATGGTCACTCAAGTTCTATGTACTACAAAAACATATGAAATCTTTGGCAAGTAAGAACTTACATGTGTTATGTAAGCTTTTTACAAATTAAGAATTTTATTGTTGCACTTGTTAGAAGGAAGTATGAAATGGAGAAGGGAAAAACTGCACAGCTCTGCTCTGACATTTTAAAATAGAAAACCTGTTCACCACTCTCAGCTGCTTTCAGAGCATCGTTAGTTCTGTCCTTCCTATGTTAGTAAAAGACGTGAATTGTTTATAGGGAAAGCTACTTTTATTTCCCCATCCATCAGTTTGGTCATCTCATTACAGCAAGAAATAAATTATCATTTTTGCTCATATAAAACGTGTGGTTTAGCTATCCCCTTTTAAAACTGCATCATTTTACAAAATGGCATATAGTATTGTATATTAAATAATGTGTAAAGAGTAATATTCATTACAACTATTTACTCTCTTGTGTATAGAGCAGTCTCAAACGTCATCATCCTTTAGTGTGTAGTTAATATATTCTACATGAGCAACCAAATTAATTGTGTGTCTAGTAAAAGTTATGAGTATAATTGCATTGGTTTTCTCATAGCATTTTGATTTACAATTTGAGTCACTTAAGGAAAAAAATAAAGTAACAAGATAGTTGTTTAAACTAGTTCATATTCTCTATTTTTTTTCATTTTTCCTCTTGAATTTATCACAACATCTTGGGTTTTTTTCATCCAAAAAGACTTTATTAAGTCTTTTTAAAGATGCATCTGCTTCTCCAAGTGCCAAACAAAATCTAAAAACAGCTCAAAATGCAGCATTGTGAAAAACAAGCCATCACCTTGAACTTAGAATTTCTTTCCACGGATTTAGTCTCTGATTTTTGAAGATTAGGGTGACATCCTCTATTCCTTTTCTCCCTATACATGAAACTATAGTCAGGTTTTGTGTGTGTTTGTGCACACGTTCATATGTGAGCATGTACTGATGTGAACTTCTAAACACAGTTCACAAAATAAATGAACTTTCTCTAAGAAGGGCAAATTTCTAACATTTTTTTCTTTAGATGCAGTTAGAGATGTTACAGAGTGCATCAAAATGCAACAGCTATTCAAAAAGTGAGCAAGATTATAGGTCCTGCAAGACCTTGCAAGAACTGAGCAAGATTAAGCTACCTGCTGGCTAGAGAGTAGTTAATGGAAAAAATCTTCCTGTCCTCATGCACCAGAAGGAAAATTAAATCACTAGCTATAAGTTATGTGTATGCAATTGCTGTATCTCACCAGAAATTCCAAAATTGTTCTTTTGAGTCAGGCCAGCTGTGTAAAACCAAATTCTCGTGGGTTAATATCTTATATTCCAAACAGATTAAAATAGAAGCATTAAGAAACTCCAGATACATCCAGCAAAGATATAATTCATTAATTTCTTTTTAAAGCAAGCAGAGACTTGCAGTACACTTCAAATACAAAACATAAAAGGTATCTTGTTATAAACAGTGTCCAATAAATGTATTCAATAAATTATACAAAGAGAATGGCAATGAAACTCCAGCAGGGAAATCCTTGCTGTTGTTATAACATACAGTATCATGGGCATTCTTTGCAAATTTTGTGTTATCTCTTTTCTATCTTATTTACATTTTCCAGGTTTTAAAGCCAGTTCAGTAAATGTTGATGTGCCTCTCCAAGACGCTTGGTAGCTGTATCACTGGTACAGCTGCATGATTACTCTTAGGTCTCTCTGGTAGCTGCTCTCCTAATGAGTCAGGATAAAATCATTAAAAAGTAATTGTGTGCAGGTTTTACAGATAAGTCTCTGTGCTGGGACAAGGCGATCCTGACAGACTGTAATATTTCTAAGGTAATATACTCCTCCCTTCCTGTTTGATGAGCCATAGATTTTTAATCTGGGAATTTTGGTGATAGGCAGAAGGAATGCACAAGAGGTTGGTCTGGAGGCATCTGTATGTATCTGTAGGTTATACGTGGCTGTATTCAATATAGACAATTAAACGATGGGAACCAAAACCAGCTCACAATCTCTCCATAAGTTCTGTGTAACCCTCCACCTTACTGTTTCCTCTGGTAATTTTCAATCACAGCCTTCAAGTCCAAGTGTACATTTGCTTTCAAATGATAGGCTGTATTTACTACTACCTTTCAGCGTGAGTGAAAACATACAAAACCAGGACTTGAGTTACACAGCAAAACTGGAAGAAAATCTAATTCTAGTTTGCAAAACCATTCAGAAAATAATTGCAGTAGAGGATTTTTCATGCCTTAAAGATGGAATGTGGCTATGTCATAGATATATAAACCCCATTTTATTTCACAAAAAAGAAAGAGGAAGTAAAAGATAATAATTCCTTACAGGAATTAATATATTCTTAGTATGCTACGTCCATAATTAAACACAGTGCCTCCAACAATCGTTTTGTAATAGTGCTCTATGAAAGGAGGAAGAATAACAGATGTAAGGCAGGTAAGATGTCTCCCAAAATATGTTGAGGAAAACCACAAAATCTACCAGAAGATAATGACACCATTTAAAAGTACCTGGTCTGCTTTTCAACTCGCAGGCATGCATCTCTTCATAAAGGCAGTCTGTCACACATTCTACTCCACTTTCACCATGCCACTACCAAAATTCCAAGTTTTTAGTATTCATTGTACCGGCCCTCCTCCACTTCACTATACCTTGACTTTCTGCTTAAGATCATAACCCTGTCATAAACAGACATCCAGTGAAATAAACTGGTGAGTTTGAAAAGACAACATTTAAAAAATCTTTGAAGTACCACTTAACTGTAAAAACATTAATTTCCCAATTCTCCTTAACAGGTTCTTTCATCTCTTGGTGAGAACAATAACAAAAGTGAATAGCAAATGTCATTGTAGTGATCTGAGTAAAGATATTTTCATGCAGGTTGAGTCAACTTACTAAGACGTATTCTGCAGATATTGAAGCATCCCCAAAGTTGCTGGCACAAAATAAACTTGTCCTGACTAACTTCCCTATGGTGACTATATTCCATGCAATGCTTTTAGTTAAGTACAAAAGATCCTAATTCAATTTCAGCATTTGATCAGATGAACTCCCTTTCCTGACACACAAAGGAAGAGGTTTTCCTTAACAGTGAAGATAGGAGTGTTGCACTTCCTCTGATGGTCTTTAGCTACCACTTTTTCTTCTATAATTTAGGTCTGGAGGGAAAAAGGAACAACCAGTAGCACCCCAAAATCTAGTCACGATGAAGTTTTTTGAGTTTACAGTGTCTCATTGGGAGTCTTCAAAGACAAACCATAGGAAGCGATGTAATTTCAGTGAAACCTATTAAAACAGGAGTATGAAAAAGTACATAGGTATAGAAATGTGCATATCATTAGTTGATGCTATTTCTTATTGTAGATACCTGCATACACATTCTAGTACTTCCTTAAAGTTCCCAGGTGAAAGAGCTCAAGTGAACACTGAACTCTTCTAATGATAAGAGGTTTTCAGGTACAGTTTTTATGAGAAAGGATAAACACATCACAAGGCCCACTTAGGTTCCCCAATAATTATAAAACAAGTGCTGCTTGTTTTCTTTCACATACTGTCTCTCACCTTCTCTCATTCCACTTGTGTTGAAAGTTTTTCCTGATATTTATGATGATAATGGCATCTGTGCTGTCCAATGCACTTCTTCTGTGTTTCCACCCCTCCCCACCACTAGTTTACTTTATGCTACAAAACACTGCACCACAAAAGGGAAACACTTGGGCTAGACCCTGATGCTTATTCACAGAGGTTGCTTTATGAAATCTTCATCTTAGTACTGGAATATCAAATCAAAAACAAGAGAGTCTCTCATTTTTTCCCCTTGCCTTTAGAAAAGAAGATACATCAAACACAGTACCATATTGTAATAAACAAAATTGTTACTTGTGGCAAAAGGACTACTGAAAAATGATCAAAGTCTGAAAGAAGTGGCTATTTTTAGCATGCCATTCTAAGCCTGGAGAAGTCTGTTACATTCAAGAGGATATGCACCTCTTGCAGTGTCTCAGGGTATGGATTTGATTGCTATTCTATCAAATGCAACAACATATTGAATTTAGCCCTTATGGTTGAACACATTTCTCATGTTACCTGGTTTACACATTTCTCTATGCTACAATGCAGGTCTACTAGAAAGGCATGTTATTAAGGCATCATTTTTCTAAATGATGCTATTAAAATGTATAAAGCATTTTTTCCAGCCTTGTTAGCTAGACAAGCTGTTCTTAAGATTAAGGCCAGGAAAGAGTAAATGACTAAAAAACTGGGTTGGAAGCAGGTTTGACTTTTGCACCTGGTTTCAGTATAAAATTTCTTATGTGACCTTCAATGATTCCTTCAACTATGACACACTTTCCCCTTTGTATGAAATATAGATTACAATTCATTACATCTTTGCACTGTAAGAATTGAGGCCTTGTCTTACAATGAGCTCTGCACATTTCAGGCTTTGCTCAAGACTGACACCTGCCCTATCTATTACTCACTAGATACAGGGTAGTTTAGGGACTAACTAATTTGTGAGTTCAGAATATGACACACACACAAAAATTTCAGTCCCATATTGTGATCCTTTAGATCAGACTGAAAGGGCAAGCATAGTAAAAGCATAAGCATTTACGCTTTATCTGGACCATTCTATTATTATCCGTCTTAAAAATCTCATCTGAAGGGATATATTCTAATTATTCTTCTATATTCTTTTTTTTGTTCCTCAAATTCCATAATTTTTAATTCCACTCATGTATCACTGAGTTTATAGGAAAATGTGATCAAAATTCATAAAGACAAGGCACTGTTGTAAACTTATTTGTTTTCTGATTTCATCCCTGGAGGATTTACCCTTTATATAGGCAACTGGTGACATTTTCAACAGTCTCCAATCTCCACTAATGTTGGAAGCTATAAATTGCACATCAAAAGTTATGGATTACCGAGTTTCTTTGCACAACTGAGAATGTTCAATGCCTTAGAGGAACTAACCCTAGTTCCTCAGCCTTCTGTTTTGATGTTATGTCTAGACTATTCATCCCATAAATGATGTCACCAGTCCTGTCCACAGTCCTCTGAAACGTGGAAAGCTTCCACAGAAGCATGTAACTTCACTTCTGTAAAACTGTTCACCTTCAGTGTAGGATCAGAGGATGTGAAACTCAGATGAACTAATTTCCACTAAGACCATAGCTTAGTGCATGCTGGTTGATCTGTTCCCCTTCAGAGTGCTTGCCTATAGAGATGCCATAACAGCATCACTCTGTCACTGTAGCCTGTAGGACTGACTACATCTTATTTCTTTATTTTATGTTACAACACAGTTCAGGCTGAAGCAACATCCCTAGTCACAAAGACATGCAGTCATATTCCAAGCACACTGAAAGTTCCATTCTGTTCTACATTTTAAGTTTTCAGCTTAAAACATTGAAGATGGCAACAAGTGTAAGAAATGTAAAGCAAATAAAATTTCTGTAATTCAATGACAATCTCAGCCCAATATAGGAAAGAAATTAAAAAAAAAGTGGATAAAAACCAGAAAGGAGCATTAAGTTTTGCAACACTTATCTGTTCACATAACACAGAAGAGAAAGCTTTCCTAGAAAGCAGTTACTTTAATTTCTGTAGTATGCCTTTCAAGGTGAGCTTGTGGTTATGGCAGTTTTATACCACCATATATAATTCCTTTTGCTTCCTACCTCTGCCATAGGAAAAGTAGAAAGCTTTTTTTCTTAAAGAAACATCAAAGAAGTATTCCTACTAAAGAGACCTAATGAAGTCTCATGCCTTAAACAAAACACAACAAATCTTTATCTGCCCTGTGTCAGGAAGTGAGAAAGTCTCTCTGCTTCAGTAAGTGGTGGAACAAAATTCATTGCAGGTTCAGACTGAAGCCATGCTCTTGTTCTGAAGTAGGTATAGTTTACTTTACAATACCTATGCTGTATATTTTAGTCAACTGTAGAAATGTTCCTGTTCTTAAATTTCATGTAAATGAATCTCAATGAATAATCAATATTCAGCCTTAGTAAGATGGAATTGAATACACGTGCTCAGATTTAAAGTCTCAGGAGAAATGTGTTTAGTCACTGAAACATAGCTTAAGAAATAGTTTAATTTTCATTCAGACAATACATGAAGGAAAACAAAAATGCCTGCAACTTTTACCAGCAAATTGATAAAATAAGTTTTATTTATACAGAGCTTTTAAAAAAAATTATCATCTTTTGAGTTTATGGCAGTAGTTTATTGCCTTCTTTATCTTCCCTTCCACAACCTTGAGTTGTGCCACTCCACAGAATAATATATTCCCCTGAAAAGACTGACTAGAAAAGCCATAAGATTTTATTCTATCTGAAAATACAAAACCTTTCAAAAATCTCAATTCCATCTGGATGTACTTTTTCAGCTTCTACATTGCCAAATCAATTTTAAAGAAGCAGCTTCCCTCTGTCTGCTTCCTACAGATGTGGATATATAGTTATGGAACATAATTTATAATTGAACTTTCAGTGTTTAAAGTTGTTTGGTTTTTTTTTTTACATTGGCAGAAAAGGGGAGAAAAATAGAATTAGCATTAATTAATGCAATAAAGAGAAACGAAATAAGCAAATTTTTTTTAACAAAATAGCTTCTAAACAGTTGTGACTCTTCATCTGTGCCATACAGGAAGGGCAATTACTGAAAAAGCAGTGGTAAAAAAAATCTCTAAAATGGTCTGGTTTAGTATAAAATGTGTTGCATAATGAAGGTTATTTTCTGTTTTGCTTCTGTGAGCAAAGATTTTGTTTTGTTACAAAAATAACTGTTCATTACCTTTGCAATCCAGCAGAATCTTGAGTAACAAGAGATGTAATTATTGTTTAAGAGGTTTAACTGCTGCTAACTAATTCTTCTTTATTCCTCATTTTAAATCCATTTGATATACATCTCTTTGCTGCACAGACTATCTTCCAGACTCATAACAAACAATATTGAAGGTGGCTGGATTGAAATTGTTTTGTTATATGTGCATTTTTGTCTCCAACATGAAGAATAAACACTCAACTGAAATGAAATTGGGTCAAATTTGGAACTCAGGAAAGTTTTTTGCTGGAATTGCTTCAAGGATTTCAGAAGCCACAGGCTAGACACTAAGCCGTCATCTCAATAAGCTGACAGTTGTTGTTGCAGAAAGCTTCTAAAGGACTGACATAGAACATGATCATCCACCCAGGAGCAGAATTTGGACCCAGACAAAATGTAGTGAACTATACTACCACTGATACCACATATGCTTTTGAAAGCGCCGAGCATCCTCAAAGGCCTTTGTCATAACATTCAGCACAGCTGCATCTTGCATGGTTGTACAATAAAACGTGTCAAAAAGAGTAACTCAAGAGGTGAAGCTGGAATAAAGTAAAGGTTTGACAAGGTCCACAGTTCCAAATTCTCTGCTTTAAGATGCCAAGCTTGTAGGCCTGCTATATGGGTTTGGGCATACACTTTCCTGAATGGCAAATCCAAAACCCAGACGCTCTGCAAGAATATGAGTTGCTCTGTGCAAGAGATCTATCCAAAAACAGCAGTAGAAAGATCAGATAATTTCCACAGTGCCTATTGTTAATGTTTGTAATACAAAGTTTGATGGTTTTACTACAATAAGTATTGGTCTCAATTGATTCACTGGTGTTTCAGCTGGGACAATTGATAACTTTTTAAATTAAGGTCATGAAGTGCTGAAATTAAACCCCCAGCCCTGAATGAGTGTTGGCATATAGATGATGTCCATAATCAGAAATACCTTCCTGACTGGTTTTCACCCAGGGTCTGGCCAGCCTTGGGTGGGAACCAATTAGGAGATCACCACCAGGTGCCCCTGCCTTCATCATTAACTTGGAGGCGGGGCAGGGCTCCCTGACTCTTCATGGCAAGTAGAGTTTTCAGTAATGGTGGGGTGAGATTGAGACAGGAAGAGAATTATGATGTTTTCTCCTGGAAATTACTGATTTGTATTGGACTGATTGCCTGGGTCCTTCCTTTCCCCCATAGCCTGGTTTTGGAATTGACTTGCTCCCTTCTTTGCTATGTTATGTGTTGTGAGGGAATACGTTGGTCTATTTGTTCTTCCAGTAGCGAGCCACCTTGGATCTCTTGCATATGATCTGAGACCAAATGGAGGGATCTGGCTTGTGTGTTGCCCATTAATGGTAGTATCTTCTCTAGCTGGGCAAGCGGTCAGCAGAAGAGGCCACAAAACTAGTTCATTTCAGCATCTGGTTGCACCAATACTCTGTTTTAATAAGTTTGCTTGAATATTGCTCTGCTTAGCCTGAGTGGAAGCTGGAATGTAAAACCTTTGCTGTTTAGTTACTTCCACAAACTGAAAATTTGGCTGTGTGCTGCCAGTTTATTTTTTTTTTGCCGGACAAAGAATGCTAGCTTTTCATGACAGCCATGATAGCCTATTCTGGTGAAACTGAAAAAAGGTGAAAGGAAAAGGCAAAGTCTGATAACACTTGCCTACACTGAGTGAGTCATGCAAATTGCTCTCAAACTGGCACACCATCTGAGAGCTGTGAAACCAAAGGCAGCCTGACACATGCTTGCAGGTATTAAAACCAGACACCATTTCCAAGTTTTTGATTCCTATTCATTTCTACTGTGGAGCTCAGCTGGTAGAGCATGGGACTCTTAATCCCAGGGTCGTGTGGTTTAGAGCCCCACGCTGGGCACCAAAAACGACTGTGGTGGTTCAGCTCCAGGCAGGAGCCG
>NW_008582494.1:9644-14249 GCF_000691845.1 Merops nubicus | reverse complement strand
AAAGAAAATAAGAGAAAAAGGAAGAAGGGAAGGAACAAGGGAAGAAAAGAAAGAACTTTCTTGTAATTAGAAAAGCTGAAGTTTGTTACCTGAATGCCTGCTGCAGTTGAATGAAGAAGTGTGTCTGGTTGAAGGACTGGTTGGCAGTTTCTGGGGTTGCTCTGTAGCCTTCTCAAAGCCTTTAAAACCCCAAACTCTAAGTGAGCACAGTGGTTCTTAGGCCTTGTCTGAGTGAGCATGGTGCCCAAACCTCACAACTTCACTCTGCCAGGAGGACTGCCACCTTTAGCTGTGCCTCCCAGTGACCCTGCCCATGTACCTGTGGTGCAGGTCTTTAGAGCCCAGCTCATTTCTCATTTAGGTGTGCAGCAGACACTCAGGGGAAGGGGAGTGGTCCTGAGCTGGCCCTTGGCAAACAGGCAGCTGGGAGCAGAGAGAGCTTAGATCTCTTCCACCTCAGACTGCATCAGCCTTCCTGAGTTCAGTGGGCTCATAGTCCATGAGCTGTTGAGTGGTACAGGCTGTCTCCAGGCTGTCTCCATTCCCCACTCTGGCTTAGCCACTGCCTTGGGACCTCTGTCACACCTAGTGCCACTGCCTACCTGACAGCTGGCTGGTAAGAATCTCCCTGCTGGTATCTGTGTAAAAGAAAAAGTCAACGTGGAAGAGATTCAGGGTTAGTTGTGCTTTAGTTTTAGTTCCTGGGAGCCCCTGCTGCACAGATTTGTCTTTCTGATCCCTGAGATCAGCTGGCTGTCAACCAACCCTCCCCTCAGGGCCTTTTCCACAGGGCAGCTTTTCACTTCCTCCTGAACTCATCATTTTTAAGCTGTAGGCAGAGCTGTGCAGGCAGTGTCTTGCTTTGGGAGGGTGGAAGTTCTCCCTCTTCCAGCCACTGCCATCACTTGTCCTTTCTAAGGGGTTTCTCTCTCACCTTCCAGGCCATGGCCATCATCAATGGTTGTCTCTACGTGTTTGGAGGAACAACTGGCTACATTTACAGCACTGACCTGCATAAGCTGGACCTCAACACTAGAGAGTGGATCCAGCTGAAACCCAACAACATGTCCTGTGACATGCCAGAGGAGAGGTGAGAAGCTGGGCAGTCTCAGAGAGCCCTTACACTGGGGAGTCACCAGCTTTACTGGGAGGGAGTTGAGTGAGCACAGACAGGGCACTCTGGGAGCAGAGTTTTTGGCTCTGAACTGGGCACAAGTGTTGCTCCTGCACTCTGGTGGGCAGGGGGATGTAGGGATGGGCTGTGAAGCCTTTCCCAGGACACAGATCTGGAGTGTGTGGTCCCAAAACAGAGCTGAGGACTTGAGAGAGCTGAGGAGGGAAAGATGCTCTGGTAGATCCCCATGTCCTAATCTGTAGCAAGGCATGGAGGAAGGAAAGGTGGGAGATCAATTGATGGCCATTGAGAGGAGGAGATGGAGTATTGAAGGCCATCATGGTGCTCCATTGTACTTATCTTGCTTGGGCTTCCTGGCAGGACAAGAGGAAATGGCCTCAGGTTGCCCCAGGGGAGGTTGAGGTTGGATTTTGGGAACAATTTCTTGCCCTGGAGGGCTGTGGAGGCCTGTGCCAGGCTGCCCAGGGCAGTGGTGGAGTCCCCACCCCTGTAGGGGTTTCCAAGCCCTGGTGGGTCAGTGGGGACCTGGCTGTGCTGGGGGAACAGTTGGACTCCATGATCTTTTTCCAACCTCAAAGATTTTAAGATTCTAATTAAGTCCCATGGTGCTCTGCTCTCAGAAAATACCTTTCAAGCTTCTGGGCTGCTGCTTAAGATTGCTCCTGAAAAACTTCCAACATCTTCTGAAAGCCTCCAACAGGAGGGACTGATGCAGCTCAGCCAGGCTGGGGCTGTCAGCTTCAACTGCTCAAATCTGGTGGTGTTCTCCAGAAAGCTTTGTTGGTGTTTTCCAGAAAGCTTTGTTGGTGTTTTCCAGAAAGCTTTGTTGCTGCTCACTTGCACTGATTCCTCCTGCTGTCCTGTGTCCCTCTTTGCACCTGCAGGTACAGACATGAAATCGCCCATGATGGTCAACGGATTTATATCCTGGGAGGTGGAACCTCCTGGACAGCTTATTCCTTAGATAAGGTGAGGTGATCAGAAGGCTTGAGCACTGACCTGGGGAGGTTTTCTGCAGTGAAGTGTCACCAGCAGAGTCTTTTCATCTGGTTTTGTCTGGAGAGCTAGGTAAAAAATATAACTAGGAGCAGATTGTTTTCCTGGTGTTGCCACAGACATGTCCTCTTGACTTACAGATGATCTGCTCCACAGCTTCATTTCTGTAGACCTGTTATCAAAACTTATTTAAAACCACTTAGGACATCTTTCTAGATGTTGTATTTGTGCCAAAGAAAGTGCCAATGGAAGGAATTCCTTGATGTTAAATTCAGATTAACTGGTGACTCTTTCCTTCTCTGCTCCATTAATCATACACTTTCTTTTCCTTTCCTGTGATAACCATGTTTCTCCAGTAAAATTTGGGGAGAGAGGAGTGAATTCATCTTGAACACCAAAACTGGTAAACAAGGAGACTTTCAGTAGTGCTCCCCTCCAAAAAAAAAAGCTGAAACAGCAACAGTTAACATGATTTTTAAATCTCCATTCTCTGCATTTCTTTTCTCCTTACGTGCAGCTTGAGGTATTTCTAAATACTTTTGAGAACTGGAGGGTGTGGGTTTTAAGCAGGCCAGTTTTTTTTTTTAAGAGCAGTTTCTTTTCCTTCAGCTGTGAGGCTCAAACAGCAAAGCCTGAGGTGAAAAGCTTTGGCAAGCTGGCCCTTGAAGGTGATTTTCTACCTGCTTAGTCCCTGGCTGAGATGAGCTATTTTTATTTCCACACTTAATGAAAATAAAAGGTGTTATTTATAGTGGCTCCCTGGGTCAGAGCCTGTAACTGCATCCTGGTGGTGCTGGGGGAAGCAGGAGGAACTAATGGCTCCTCTTCCTCCCTCCAGATCCACGCCTACAACCTGGAAACCAACACCTGGGAGGAGATTGCCACAAAACCTCACGAAAAAGTTGGTGAGTCTGGAATTTCACCTGTCTGCCCCTGTCAACCAGAGAGTGGCCAAGATGCTCAAAGGTGCAGTTTGCTGGCAGGCTGAAAACCTTCTCCTCATAACCTTCCTGCACTGGATGTGGCTTCACGTTGGCTTCAAGGGCCTGCTGGGTTAGTTTTAGCAGTGAGGACCAACCCCTCTGAAGCATATTTAGGAGCCTGGCTTCTCTCCCTCCCTGGGCTGGGGAGATGTTTGTGGCTGGCTCTCCTCCCAGGAGGAGATATTTGTCATCTCTGCTCCCTCTGAGGGACCTTGTGCTGGCCTGGTCAGCAGCAGGGCTTTCCCTGGAACCTTGCAGGCCCTTGGCTGCTGCTTTTCACCAAGCTAGAGGGCAGAGCTGGACTCTGAGGACTGAGATTCCAGCACATAGCTGGAGAAGAAGCAGGAATCAAACCCAAAATTGCTCAGTTGGAGATGTCATACCAGTGGTTGTAGGAAGAAGCCCCTTATAAATAAAACAAGTGACTCCTATCCATGATTCTGTGTTGAGATTCAATCACCACTTGTCCATGCAATTTAAAGCAACTAATAAATGCCTTTTTTTCAATTCTCAGGCTTCCCAGCAGGCAGAAGATGCCACAGCTGCGTTCAGATAAAAAATGGTAAGCTCTGCCTCCTGACAATCAGTGTATCTTGTAGAAACCAGAAGAGGCAAACCCATCCTTCTGGCCTGAGGAACTGGAGAACCTCTCCAGCTCGAGAGAACTGCAGGGCACACGTGTCTCCTGGAAGAGGATTTCTGTCCTGTTAACAGGCTTTAAGCTGCCCAGTTGGCACCATTCTTGCCTTGTGGGATCTTGCTGCTCTGGGCAGCTCAGTTCTGCACTGCACAGTGCTGCTGCTGGCCATAGTTTAGGCAATGCTTAAATCTCCTTTGCTCATGTGACCCCATATTTTAGCCACAAGTGTCTGTGTTACTTTGCAGCTCCTCAGTTGGAGGCTCACAAGCAGGGGTAAATGAAGCTCCTGCAGCAGCTCAGGGACTCACCTGTTAGCAGCTTTACACTCTGCTGTGAAAAGCAAGTGGGGCCAAGAGCTGGAAGCAGAGTTCTTCAGAGAACATGGTTGTTCAGGGGTTCCTTGGCTTGTGGGTCCTTCTTACAGAATCACAGAATTGTTTAGGTTGGGAAAGACCTTTCAGATCATCAAATGTAACAGTTAACACAGCACTGCCCAGTCCACCAGTAAATCATGTCCCTCAGCAACACATCTCCACAGCTTTTGCATGGTAGAATGTTTCTTCAGCTAGATTTGGGCTTCTCCCATAGCCTTGTGTCCCCCAAGAATACATTCCCCTGAACTTCATAAAACCCAAACTGCTCATAGTGGACCAAAGAAGCAGTTACAAAATTGATCCTTTTCAAAACTCTTCAGATGGATTGCTGAGTGCTGTACATTAAAGGGTGCTGAGCCACCCAGAATACTCCAAATTATACTTTTTAGGAGTTCTAATTGTACCTGTAAGAGTAAATCAGGAGCTGGGAAATGTTTCAGGAGCTAGGAAATGTTTCAGGAGCTGGGAAATGTTTCA
>NW_008582494.1:9227-9626 GCF_000691845.1 Merops nubicus | reverse complement strand
GACCTAGAGCAAACCCAGGAGCAAGGCCCTGCCTCTGCCAGGCAGCAGGAGCAGGAGCAGGGGCTGTGGCTGGTCCCTGTGGGTTTAAAAACACTAGAATGTGACCAAACCCCTGTGAGCTGAGGTTAGCCAGGATGTAAAACAGCTTCTTAAAGCAGGAGTTGCACAGCACCCTGCTTCTCATCAGCACTTAGCTCTAAAGCTGCCGTGGTGGGGCTGGAAGTGAACATGAGCTGGCCCTGTGCCCTCACAGCCCAGCAGCATGGGCACAGGGCAGGGAGGGGATCCTGCCCCTCTGCCAGCTCTGGGAGACCCCCCTGCAGTGCTGGGGCAGCTCTGGAGTCCTCAGCACAGCAGAGCCAGGGAGCTGCTGGAGCGGGGCCAGAGGAGCCCCAGCAA
>NW_008582494.1:0-8869 GCF_000691845.1 Merops nubicus | reverse complement strand
GGGTTGGACTGGATGATTTTGAAAGGTCCCTTCCCACCCAACCCCTGTGGTGACTCTGTAAGCACCTCGTGGGTCTGAGCAATGTGCTGGGCCTGACCTGGGTGGCTCCAGGAGCCTGTGCTGAGGTTCAGGAAGCTGCTGTGCCAGGGGGGTGGGTGACCTGGGGCAGGGCCTGTTGTGCAGCTGCTGGGGGAAGGTGACCTGGGAGCACTGTGGGGTTCCTCTCTTCCAGACGTGTTCGTTTGTGGAGGCTACAATGGAGAGGTGATCCTGGGGGACGTGTGGAAGCTGAACCTGCAGACTTTCCAGTGGCTCAGGCTCCCAGCTGCCATGCCAGAACCCGTGTATTTCCACTGTGCTGCAGTCACACCAGTAAGTGACTCACTCCTGAAGGCCAAGCTGTTTGTCCAGGCACTCTGACGTGTGTGTGGGGGCTGCAAATGGACCTGAAGCCATGGAGCTGAGCTCTCCTGCATGCAGCATCTTCAGAGAGGATTCAGCTCTGCTTTAGGGAGGGCTGGTGTGAGGTCACTGTTGACTCCTTTCAGTCCTGCTGCTCTTGGAGGAGTGGCTGCACTCTGTGTGTTCTCCTTTCTGAATGCAGTGATGCTGAGCTGTAGCTTTTAAACTCTGGCATCTGCTAAGAGTAATCCATGTGTGAACAGCAATTACTGTTTGCAAAAGGAAAGGAAAAAGCATAAATAATTCCCCAGGTAAACTGGTTTTAGCCTACTGAGAAGAGCCTGGTTTGGAAGATCAGAACCTTCAACCCAGGCTGGGGGTGAAGGGCTGGAGAGCAGCCCTGTGGAGAAAGGACCTCTGGAGATCACCTCATCCCACCCCTGCTCCAGCAGCTCACCCCCAGCAGGGTGCCCAGGGTCACACCAGCCACGTTTGGGATCTCTCCAGAGCAGGAGACTCCACAGCCTCTCTGGGCAGCTGCTCCAGGCTTGGCCACCCTCCCACCAAAGAAGTTTCTCCTCCTGCTCAGGTGGCACCTCCTGGGTTCCAGTTGGTGCCCGTTGCCCCTTGGCCTGTGGCTGGGCACCACTGAGCAGAGTCTGGCCCCAGCCTCTTGTCCCCACCCTTTAGCTCTTGCTCAGCACTGCTCAGACCCACAGCTCAGGCTGTGACACTTCTGTCACCAACACCTAAAGGTGTGTGAGAGGAACCTCACTCTGACCAGCTGGGACTCTGGCCAGTCAAATCTTGGTTTCCCTGTGGAGCTGTGTTGCTCCTCAGCACCTTTTAACATGCCAGTTTGGGCTGTGCCCCCTCTAAGCCCCTTGTCCCCCTTTTCCCATCCAGGCCGGCTGCATGTACGTTCACGGAGGGGTGGTCAACATCCACGAAAACAAACGGACTGGCTCCCTCTTTAAAATGTGGCTGGTGGTCCCCAGCCTGCTGGAACTGTCTTGGGAGAAGCTCCTGGAATATTTCCCTCACCTAGCAACTCTCTCCAGCTCTCAGCTTTTGCACCTGGGACTGACGCAGGGACTCGCCGAGCGACTAAAATGAGACCCTCTCCCCGACCCTCTCCCTCTGAGAAGCTCCCTCCCCCCCCCTATTTATGGATACCATGGATGGTCTCGTGCAGAACGTGGAGGAACCCGCTCAACGCCTTACTCAGCAAACCCATCGATGCCTTTCTAGAAGTTCTTACTTTGAAGTTGATTTAAAAAAAGAAAAAAAAGAAATCCACTTTTTATTTATGGCTCTGGAAACGACGCCGTGAACGGAGAACGCCCTGGGACTGCTCCAGCACCCCCAGCCCTCCTCCTGGCAGCAGCACCTGCTCCTGGCTTACTCCAGGGAGGGTGGGGGAAGCTTTGGGAGTAGCTGAGGCCACGTTGACACCCAGGGTGCAGCCCCGTGGTGTCCTCCCAAGCTGGAGCAAGCAGAGGATGTTCCACAGCTCAGCGGCCGCCCGGCTCCCTCGCTTTTGGGTAACGCTCTCCTTCTTACTTTGAAGTTGATTTACCCTCCCCCTTCCTCAGGCCCAGCTCAGCCCTCCCCCTGTCCATCCAGCTCCTCCTCCTCCCCCTCCAAGGCTTTGCATGTGGTTTTTCACGGGCATGTTCCCAGCTCTCAGAGCTTTTGGAAGACGGCTGGAACGTCGCAGCTTTGTCCCCGCAGCGGTTTGAACCCTCCCCTTGCTGTGTCTGTGTCCCTCACCTTTTCATATTGAAAGGTTGGCTTGGAAGACTGGGTAAAAGTTGCCACTGAATGGACTACTGTGTAGTTTACTCGGGGTGGGGAGGGGAAAAAAAAGGGGGTGCTGAGTTTCTTTTTAACCCTTCCTGCTCCCGTCGCACTCTGAACAGCCAAAACTGAGCCCGTAGATCTCAGAGGGGGCTTTGAACCTGCAGCATGTGGCTGGGAGCCACTCACACCTTGGGGCATCAGCCTCTGCCTCTAACCCCTACCTGTGAAGCTTTTTGGTTTCCCTTCTCCCACCCCTTGGCCTTTTTCTAGTTCACTTCATGTTCCTCTGGGGGTGAGGGATGTTTTTCCTGTGTTGTGGTTTTTAAGGTAGGTCCTTGGAAGCTCATGGAGCTCTCAGCCCAGGAAATACAGCATGAAAAAAAACAAACAGGGGAGAGGGAAGGTCTCTCCCTCTTGCTGGGAGCAGCAGTGTCTCTGCCCAGGCACAACATCTCTCTGTCTGTCTTGTTTTACCCTACTAGGTCCTTGGAAGCTCATGGAGCTCTCAGCCCAGGAAATACAGCATGAAAAAAACAAACAGGGGAGAGGGAAGATCTCTCCCTCTTGCTGGGAGCAGCAGTGTCTCTGCCCAGGCACAACATCTCTGTCTGTCTTGTTTTGCCCTGCTTCACTTCATATACTGTGAAACTCATTCTTAAGACCACATCTAAGTGGCCATCAGACTCTGAGCAGCTCCCCAGGGCTGGCAGCAGGTTTGTGTAAAGTCTTTTTCAGCTGAAAACCCTTTTTTTAAGTGCCTTTTTTTTTTATTTTTAATTTTTAACTCAGCTTTTCCCAGTCCCTTCCATCAGCAAAGGCCAGGGTTAGACTTGGGGGGGTGGTTTGGGTTTTTTTTTTTAAAAGAGATTGCATTTACATTTAAATAAACCACAGCACTGTCTTGGTGTTGTTAATCTGAACAGCACTGGCTGCTGGAGTTGCTGTTTCCCCTCCTCAGGAGCTCCCACTCCCTGCTCAGGTGGAGTCTTGCCACTCACCCAACATTAAGTGTCCCCTCTTCTTGGGAGGACATTTTTTCCCTGCTGCTGGAGCCTCAGTTGCTCCTTTTGCCCCTCCAAGGTCTAGAAAAATCAAGGTTGGGCATCATAGCTGGAGCCTTCTCTGATGTCTTCATCTAGCTAAGAGCCTGGGGGACAGACAACCTTTGCTCCTGGAGAATTATCATCCCATTCCAACCCTTTTCAAGGCTCCCTGGCTGCAGCATCCCACCACTCCTGGCTCAGGAGCTGACCCCAGACCCTGCTGGGGAGGAGTTACCTGTGCTGCCCCTGGCTTCTGGTGGCATCTTCTGCAGGGCCATGTTGAGCCAAAGGTCCTTTGTCCTGCTCCTTCTTCTGGCCTGAACTCAGTAGCTCTCACCTCTTGCAAAGGCTGAAGAGCTGCACTTCATCTTTGCCTCCTGGTCTCCAGTGCTGCAGGGAACTTTGTCCTGCCACAGCCTGGTCATAACCATGTTGGTTCTTATCTCCTCCAAAGAGCATCTCCCACCAAAGCCCAAAGCATCTGAGCCTGGAGCTCTGATCAAGCAGCTTCCTTAAGCTGTGATGTCTGCCCTGCTCTGGCAGCCTTGTGGGCACAGCCAGAAGCTCCCTCCCTGATCCACACCCGGGGAGGATGATGATGGTGGGTGTTGTTCTGGGACACATCTGGCCTCAGCCCAGCTCCATCCATGGCACAGAGCACGTTCAGCCACCCAGGCAGGACAACACAGCCCTGTGACCCACCAAGCCACTGCTGGGGCACCCCAAGGCAAGGATCCAAAGCCTCTTGGGGCAAGCTCAGAGCCTGCTTGGGGCTTCTGCCAACAGCCTGGAGCTGGCTTCACACCTCCAACCCCCCCAGGACCATACAGAAGCAAAGAGTAGAAGACCAGGGACTTGCTTTTGCTGATGGAAGCAGATATGAGCATCATCCACTGCTGGGAGTCCAGGGGCCTCTCTCCCCTCCCAGTAACCTGGGCTAGCTGCTGCACCATGGGCACGAGATCTTGGAGGCTTCTCTGCTGCTCATCCTAGGAAGAATAAGTTGTTTTAAGCACTGTCCAGCTCCCTTTGGAGGCTCTGGTTGCTCCTGGTCTCCTGCACGTTGAGTGTGACTGCCAAAAGCTGCTCAGGGTGGCAGAGGCCTCGCTCTGGGATGTGGTTTGGAGGCTACCTGGCTCTAGGCCTTGTTCCACCTCCTGCTGGTCTTCACCTCCAGCCCGAGGACTAGTTCCTCCTTGCTGAGGGCAAATTAACCCCCTCTGCCTAACACCACCCTCAGAAGCAACAGAGGAGTCCTGCCTCTGCCAGGGCAGCTCCCTGAAGGACAGGGAAGGGATCCAGCAGCTGCAGCCACCAGGGGAGGGTGAGGAGTTGAGAACATCCAGATGCCACCCAGGATGAGGATGGGACACACCAAGACAGAGAAAGCCATCTCAGAACAAGGGTTTTGGAGGACAAGCCCCTCTGCCCCCACCCCACAACTTACCTGTGGCTCCCAGCACCAAGCAGAGCAGCTCGAGGCAGTGTGGGACCTCTTCAGGGCATCCTTGCAGCCACCAGTGGCTCCTGCTGGGCTCCAGAAGTCCCAAGCCTCCCTCACTCCAGGGTAGATGTTTTCTGCATAGCCTCAGGTCAGATGATGGCTCCAAGGGGGTTCTCCTACATCTTCCACCCTCCCACCCTGCTCCTTTTCCATCTCTCACTGCCCTGTGCCATCAAGCTCATCTGCCATCAGCCAACTCCAGGCACTCACCCAAGAACCTCCCCAAACATCAAAAAAACCTTCAAAAAGTAGTTCAAACAGCATCATTAACAGCTAACGAGGAGCTGCCCACCTTACTCCAGGCTGGATAAAGTCTAGTCCTGGTTCTCCATCAGCTACCAGACCTTTTGGAGCCCAGCAGGCACTGGGGTTTGTGCTGGTTTGTCCCCGTGGGGTGAGGAGGGAGGAGGGGACAGGAGCTGCAGTGCCTGTGGAGCTGAGTGATTGTCTTTTGGAAGCTCTGACAATCAACCAGCCCAGGCCACTGCTGTGTCCTCTCACCTCACCTGCTGGAGGTGAGCCAGGCCCCAGCACGTCCCATCTTCTCACAGCACCCCAACCCTTCTGGGGAGCCTGGTCAAAACCTCTGAGCAAGGACAGTGACAGGTAGGGGGGTTGGAAGGGACCTCTGGGGATCACCTCATCCCACCCCCTGCTCCAGCAGCTCACCCCCAGCAGGGTGCCCAGGGTCACACCAGCCACGTTTGTGAGGGGACACTGAGCCCTGTCCTGCTCAAGCAGCCTTGGTGGGCACCAAGCAGCCCTCACCCCAAGCCCAGCACTGGCCTGGGTGGTGGGCACAGAGGGGCCAAGCCCGGTGACCCAGGGCTTGGTGAAGGGGACACCAGCTTGGTTCTGATTTGTACAAAACTGCTTTAATGACAAAACAGCTGAAAAAAATACCTTTTGGTGCATTTCTAGTACCACCAAGAAGCCCTCTGTGATCCCCAGACCCGAGTCCCCCCCAGGCTGGGGACCACTCACCGCCTGGAAGGGCGAGAAGCTCTTCTCAGGCACCTCCTCCCATCCCGAGGGAGGGGCTGTGTCCTTCAGACCACACAAACCCCCTTCAGGACCCCTCCACGAGGGACCATTTTCCTTCCAGCCACACAAACGTGGGCTGGAGATACCTCTGGGAAGTGCTCTGGTGTTGAGGCTCCTTCTGGGGTCAGGAGTTGCTTCCGTTGGCACCACCCTTCCCGTCGCTGAAGCTCTGTTGACACCCCACCAGGGGAGCCAGGCAGCAGCAGGAGCTCCAGCAAACGAGGCATCCAGACCAGAACCAGCCTGGCCCAGTCCCTGAGACACCAGAGAACGTCTTGATGGGCACTGAACCCAACGAGAAGGTCGGAGAAAGCAAGAGTCCAAACCTCAGCAACCACTGGGCGATGGGGCGAAGAAGTACACAGCCAGGAGGATGAAGTAGACCATCACCAGCACCGTGCCTAGGACAGAGCAGGTTGGGCAGGGTTACTCCTGGAGCGAGGAGGGAGGCTGCTTTTAAGAGCTGATGTGGTCTGGAGTAGCTCACTGTAGAGGAGTTTCCTGGGCCTCTCCAAAATTTCAATTAAATGCAGCTTAGAGACCCCACCTGGAGCACTGCAGCCAGTTCTGGAGCCCCCAGTACAAGAGAGACGTGGACCTGCTGGAGCATGTCCAGAGAAGAGCCACGAGAATGATCCGAGGGCTGGAGCAGCTCTGCTGTGAGGACAGACTGAGGGAGTTGGGGCTGTTCAGTCTGGAGAAGAGGAGGCTCCGAGGTGACCTTATTGTGGCCTTCCAGGATCTTAGGGGGGCTACAAGAAAGCTGGGGAGGGACTTTTTAGGGTATCAAGTAACAATAGGACATGGGGGAATGGGGCAAAGCTGGAAGGGGCAGATTCAGGCTGGATGTGAGGAAGAAGTTCTTCCCCAGGAGAGTGGTGAGACCCTGGAACGGGTTGCCCAGGGAGGGGGTTGAGGCCCCATCCCTGGGGGTCTTGAAGGCCAGGCTGGAGGAGGCTCTGGGCAGCCTGATCTAGTGGGAGGTGTCCCTGCTCATGGCAGAGGGGGTGGAGGTGGGGGGTCCTTGTGGTCCCTTCCAGCCCTGACAGATTCTGATCTGTTTGAGCAGAGGACTTTAGAGCCCTAATGGCTCAAGGGTTGGACTTGAGGATCTTGGAGGTCCCTTCCAACCTAAAGGAATCTATGATTCTAAGCTCCCTTTAAGGGTGCAAAGGGAGTGGTTGCCCTTCAAGCACTCCTAGAGGGTCAACCAAGAGCCCAGCATTGTTGAACCACCACGTGCCACGACCTGGGGCAAGCAGATGACCCCAGGGGCTGTCTCCAGGAGCTCCCCACCACCCCATCAGCAGAGGGCAGCTGGGTGCAGCAGTGTTCACCTTGGAAGTAGTCACATTTGCCATCCATGAAGGTGTAGTTGATGAGCACCACGCTGAACATGCTGGCGTAGACGTGCAGGTCGCTGAAGACGAGCGTGAAGTTGGTCGGCTGTGAGAGAGAGGATTTGGGGTTCAGAGCCAACGAGGACAACCCCACACAGACTGTGGTTGGGGACCCCAACTCTGTCACCCAAGGTGACCGTTGTCCCCCCTTGAACCCCTCCTGCCACACCTCCCCAGGGCTGGAGACGGCATCAGCCAAGGTAGGAGACATCTGCCCCCGCTTTCCCCTGCGCTGAGCAGAGAGGAGAGGAGACCCTGGGGACAGTGGTTGTGCCCGTGCCACGTCCCACAGGGTGCTGTGTGCCCCCAGCCCCACTGCAGGGGGTCACCCAGGGGCTCTCCTGGGGGCTACTCACGTAGAAGATGGTGAAGAGCACCAGGATGGGGATCTGGAGCATGCAGACCTGGACGGCGATGCAGTTCCCAATCTCAATGCTGCGGAGGACAGAGACAAGAGCCACCAGGAGCCAGGTCTCCAGCAGCTCTTGGGTCACTCAGCGTGGGGTGAGAACAATCCCATTTCAAGGAAACAAATCATGGAATCCAGCTTGGTTCTGGTCCCACTTTTTGAGTGGCTTTAAATCCTCTGGAGGGCAAATCCCCCCAGATCTGACCCACTGAGGCCACTACGCCGGGCAGCCCATCACAGCTATGGGGCACGGGGGCTGTGCTGGAGGAGGAGGACACCCCAAAACCCATCCTCTGAGCCCTCTCACCTTAAGCTCAGGTTGTTCTGCAGGGCAAACTGGATGCCGTTGACAATCTCTGGCAGCTCTGGCACCATGGCCAGCACAGTGACACCGATGAAGTACTGCAGGGAAGAGGGGACATCGACACATCCACAGAACCTGGCCCTCACCACATCCAAGCCATGAGCAACCAAGCTCCTCAGAGCATGGAGCATCTCAGCACCTTTTCTCCTGGCTTTTGAGGCTCAACCCCACAGCCAGGGCAAGTTTCCACCCCTGGAGAGCACATCTTGGTCCTCAGGGCCACCCAAACCCGTGTGGCCACCCTCCCCACCGCCGTGCTCACCTGGGAGATGGTGGAGTTGGTGAGGATGGGGCTGATGTGCTCCGTGGCCAGGTCAGCACAGGCTGACATGCAGAGGGTGGAGAGCAGGAGGATGACCAGGGCCCGCCAGCGAGACCAGTGGACCACAGCGCTGTGGTGGTGGCCGGGCACTGGGGGCAGAGCACAGGGGTGGTGGGATGGATGCCCTGGGGTGGTGAGAGGAGCCAGCCCCACGGCCGGGACGTGCCAGGGGTGGGGGACACTCACTGTGACAGTCGCTGATGTGGATGTCGTAGATGTGGGAGTGAGTTTTCAGGGTGAAGAAGAGGCCGATGAGGTAGGCGGCGGGGAGCAGGAGGGACACTGGGTACACCAAGGGTCTGTGGGGGACACGGGGGACACGTGCTCAGTGCCACCAGGGTATGGCGCAGGGACCCCCAGCTGGGGTCTCCCGGGGGTGGAGGTGACGGGGTGCTGGATCTGAGCCCTTCACTGGGGGCAAAGAGGGGACCTGGGAGGGGTGTGGGACCGTAATGGAAACCTGGAGGTTCCACCCCAGTGTGGGGACAACACTGTCCCCCCCCAGCAGACACTCACTGCACGTGACTGTAGTAGAGGGTGCCATTGTTCTCCATCTGCAGAGAGAGGTCACCTGTCAG
>NW_008582493.1:2426-54957 GCF_000691845.1 Merops nubicus | reverse complement strand
GTTTGTTTTCAAACCATTACAGTTTACATTCTACAGCAGCCATAAAAGCCCAGCTCTGGAGGCATTGAGACAAGCACACCTCAAGTCCTAGGAGACAGGAAAACAAGGGACTGATGCTAGGAGTGCTGTAGGATTGCACTCCCATGCCTGCACGCTCTTCTGGTGAGCTGTCTTGCCCAGGCTGTAGTCGGGAACTTATCCTTGCCTTGCTGTAATTAACATACTTTTTCTATTTTAAACCATGTTTAAAATAAACCATTTACTTCAATAGACCTGACAATTTGGCATGCTTTTTTAATTTCCCTGGAGTTAAGGTGTTTGCATAAGGCAGCGTTGTAGACAAAGACTTTTACTTTTTGAGATCCAGGTAAACTTGGGGTCCCTGTCTGCTAGAAGGGATTTACGAGCTGGTGCTGTCAGCTGTCAGGATGTAGAGGTCAAACATGTCCTGTCAGTTCTTTGGTGTCCTTGGTGATAGGATAAAGCGGGGAATATATCTTCACAGCAGGGAGTGGGGGTAAAACACTATGTGGAGAGATACAATCACCAGGGTTCCAAGGTGATAGCCTGGCCACTTTACATACAAAAGAACCAAGCAAGAAGAACCTGAGGACTCGAATGAATTTAAACAAACCTAGATTATCTAGCTCAAGACATTTACATAGCCTGAACCTCTGAACTTTGGGAACTAGTACGCATGCTTAATGAACTTATACATACTAACTTCTCCTCCCAGGGGAGGCATAAAATGAAGTTAATGAGACATGGGATGTATGATGAGAAGGGGGGTACATGTTGAGGGGGATATGTAGTAGGTGGATCAGGCAGTCTGTACACTCTGAGTACCTCAGGCAATGGGGAAAGGAGGAGGGAAATTTGCGGCCGGGAAATTAGGATAAGAATGGGGCTACGTCCCCCAGCCAAACTGAGAGACCCCACCGGGATATGCCCGTGGACTCTCCCTTTATTCGAATAAAGTATATTTTACAGGACTCCTCTGTCTCCTATTGGAACATCGACCTCTGGCAACGGCATTTTCTGCACATTGGGAAAGATGTCTGCAGTGATGGGAGATCCAGTGCCTTCAGGAGCCACATATTCTTGTGCAGATGGCCTACTTAAACAGGAACACTTAAAAATAATGGTGGCAGCTTGAATTTTCCTTCAGCTCTGGTGCCTTGTGGCAAGTAACTGGAGTTTTAAAGACGATCATCATTTAAAACATCCTGCACTCAGGTTTTCTTGCACAAAGCTCACTGAAAGTCAGTGTATTTCTTTTCCAGAAAACCCTAAATTGCATGTATTCATGGAACAAAAACGCAGAACTGGCATAACTTTCTTCAGTGAAGGGCATCTGAGAAGTTACTCAGAAATTAGTCTTTTGCAGCATTTATGAAGCAGAGTTGTGCCTTACCAATTCATTTTAAGGCAACCAGCTCTGCCTTGGTTTGTCCAGCACACTGCAGCTTTCTAGAGGAAAGTATCCCTGTAGTGGACAACATATGAAATGAGACAGTGGGTGTGAAAGTTTCATCGCAGTTCCCTGACTAGAGACTGGTTGTTTTTGCTGAGGACAGAGTTTTCTAAAACTCATAAAACACGTATGAGAATATTTGTGCATGAGCTGTGTCCTACAAAAAATCAGTACGAATTTGGCTTCAGGAATATCTACTAGCATTGCATTTTGAAACTAATCATGTAGTGTTTCTTGAAAATGCTTCTTTTTTCACAGTTTTCTAAACCAATGGGGGACTTGAACAAAAAGCCTTTAATCACTAGCTATCTTTACATACCTTAGAGAAACCTGTAATAGTTTGAAACAGTATTATGCAATGTTGTCTATTCAGCGCTGGACACAGTTATGAAATTTTAATCTAAAACCAATATTGACTTAGACTTCATGCTGATATCTTTTTAAGTACTTTTCATTGCAGTAAAAATTCATTTTATATTTCATTTTATTCAGGAATATCATGTGAATGTATCTTTTGTTTGAGGGAAATAACAATTAAATCAGAGAAATAAATAACTGAACTACATTACCTAGATAGATGTAATCAGCTGATACCAAGAGTACTCAAGCTAAAGTATTGGAGAGAAAGAAACAGTACAGTTTCATGACAAACAATGGTTGCACAAACTTTCCATTAACTGCCTATAGGAATGCATTAACATTTTTCAGTTTAACCTGCATGACTGTGGACACTTCTCTGCCCTTATTATTAAAAAGGCAAATGAATGAGAACACAGAATATTTCAGTTACTTTCATACCCTAAAGATTTATTTTTTTCCAGTAATACCAAAATGTTGGTACTAACACCTCCTGTTTGTGTACCTGTATAGTCTTACCCACTTCAGGAGGGATTCTCATGAGCCTACGCTCAAACATGTAGAAAATTAGGAGTAATTTTTATACATTCTGAGGACAAGTCTTGCGTGGAAGATAGCACAGGTGATTTTCACTCTTCTTGATGGCAGCATCTAAAGTCAAGGGTAAAGAAGTAGAATCATACAAGTGAAATTGCATCTGTCTTGCTTACAGTAGGAATATAACATCAGCTAACATTTTTTCATGACAGTATTCTTTCTTTGGCCAGGGTCTTTTAAAACGTTTTCAATTTCCTGCTTCTTACAATTGTTTTAGGGGTAGCTCCTAGGTAGCACCACTAGCTACTGAAGGAATTTTGCCTTGAGAAAGTGTGCAAAAGACAAGTCTTGAAGTTTAAAACTTGAATAGCTGAAGAAAATCAGAGTATGCTGACTTGTGTCATACACTTCCCCAGCACTGCTCTCACAGAAAACTCCTGCTCATACATCATCTTGCAAGTTCAGCTTTACCCCTCTTGCCCATCTATACCTCCCTTGGGTGTTGGATTCCATGGAAATAACAAAATGAGGCTTCATTAGCATTTTTGCAAGAGCCTTTGATCAGATGTCTCATTTAGGGGAGGAAAGGAAGAGTGGAAGGAGAAGGCCACATGGTTATTGCTCCTTGTTACTGCTGGCTGTTCTCTCCAGCCTTCCTGTTTCCGATGCTGACATGTCAAAACTCTCTAGAGATGTCAGTGTTTTTACAATGAATACACAATTTCACTTTTCATGTCTGCCTTGTTTCTTTAGAAAGAAAAAAACTACCCACTTCCATCTGTACCTAATTCTTGCTGGATGCAGTGTGGATGTGGCCCTCCTTACCCAAAAGTCTAAATGATTGATAAATGTTTGATCTTGTAATATAAGTATCTACTCATCTATTACACTTGTGTGTGAATGTACACATGAATTCGGGTACAGAGACAGTTCCAGGCAAAAGTTACCTCATGCACCATCTCAGTCTCTTCTGCAGATGATAAGGTCTAGCAATAGCTGGCTTCCTAAAAGGAATAAGTAATGTACTTAAATAATAAGTATTATAATACTTATAGTAAGTAATATATAAATAATAATAAGTAAACAGTAAAATACTTTTGTGGCAAAATCTTCACTTCAGTCTAAATCCTTTCTTACCGACAAAGGACTAGAGTGATCAAAAGGAACCGAGAAAACTCTGGTTTCTGCCACTGAAGGTTCATAGCAATAGACCTTGCACAACTGTCCTATAAAACTATCCCCAAAGGATTTGTCTGTAAAGAGTTTTTAGGAGTGGAGGGGGCAGGGGGCACTGAGCCCTTCTTAAACTGCCCTGCAGAGGTTCCAGGCACTGCATTTGCCACAGACCCATTCTAGGTCAACACCATTGCCTACAGAGAGCTGGGGGCTGTTCTGGGTTCTGGAAAAGCTGACAACAAAGCTGGCTGACAGCCACCATTGCCTGCTTTTGGTCTGCTAGTGCTATGGATTAAAGCAATGCTGTCAAGACTAGAGGCAGCAACTTCTTCTTCCAGAATCTGCTGTCTTGACAAAATATTGGAAAGAAAATCAAATTGGAAGAGTCTATTGTTTGTCTTCTTTTCTTTACCTCACCGCTTCCACTCACTCTTCTGCAATATTCACAAGCAATGTCTTCAGAAGTTATTTTGAATGTTTTACCACCTCTCCCCAGGTCTTCCACTCCAAGGATATTTTAATTTCTTATCATGTGCTTACTGTGCATGTCTCAAAAAATCCATCTGGTATTCTGTCCAGCATTGCATACATACACTTTCCCTTCCTTATTTACCTTGTCTAATTTTTGCAACAGTAAGTAGTGTCTTCAAGCATCGTTTTAGATTTTATTTCTATTATTAAATCTTCAATTTAAAAAGCCATCTGTTCTTTGTTGTAACTTGAGAAGTCGGTTTTGGTCTGCAGACCAACCTGGCTGGAGATTTTTATCCTGACTCTAGCTGTCTGAGCATGAAAGAGACAAGACTCATACATTCTTGCAGTTCCCTCTCTGCTCATATAAAATATAAATTACAGACAAGATAGATTAACGTTAACCTGTTACATCAGTTGGGGACGTAAAACATTGCTGCCACTGGACACGTGACTTGTATGTTTGTACCTTTCTCCAACTCTGCAGCTTTTTTCTGTTTGCCCTTCAGAGTGTACAGTTTGCTATGCTACTATGGACTTTAGTTACTACCATAACAATCTCTGTTTATTAATAACCTGCAGCACTTTCAGACTAGAGGGAAGAGGTGATCTTAGAAGATCTTAGAAACTGCAGACTAAGCAGCTCTTAACTCTAGAGGAAAATTCTCCTGGTGGAGTAAGAGGAGACAGGAAGCAGGAGAGATGTCCAAGCATCAAAATCTGTGACACACCCTAGGGTGAGCGCCTCTCCTGTGAGGTGCTGCATGGAGTCTCCTGGAACCTCATGCTTCACTATTTTGTAGGTGATGAATTGAGAACTGCAGACACCCTGGAGACAGCAAAGTCTGTAGGAGTCTTCCAGGAAGAAAAGGATAAGAAAAAGCTTCTCAGTTGAATATGGAAGGCAAAATTTGCCCTACCAGAACAATATGAATACTGGATACAATGCTACAGTACAACAGCTTTTTGCATATTTACATAAATGGAAAAGCGAAGACATAGAAATACACACAAGAGTATCATATATGCTCAACCAAGTAAATGTTATGTTGTATTATTACTACAGTGGACTATGTCTCCCAAAATGCTCCATTTTCCACTCATTTACAAATGTAAACACTGACAAAATAAGTTTTACTGAATGCTTGGATACTGTGTGGGAACCATACACTTGTAGCTAAAGAAAATAAGAGAGTCTGGGCTTTTTAACATCAAAACACTGCAACTTGTGAGTTTTTTTTTTTTTTTTTCTGTTCCCAGATGACTCAGGCTTTCTCAGAGCAGAAGAGCTCCCCTCATGCTGCTTTTCTCTTCTCAAGTTATGCTTAAATGACCCATAAGCAGAGTGAGTCTTGATGAACATCTTTTTCTTCCACAGCGTTGTGAATTTTTAATGCCTGGCATTAAGGTGAAAATCATCATTTCTCTCTGTCTGCTGGGCGATGGGCCATCAATTAAATTCTCTTTTGTCCATATGTAAAATAGCTAATGGTTGCAGCTTCTTTCCATAATAGAGCCATTAGTGGTAATCTGCCCCTCTCTGCCAACTGATTTACTCAGATGGGTATAGATGATTTGGCAGTAATGTGCCATATAAACCTGGCTCTATGAATGTCCTGAAAGCAGCAAAGGTCTCTCAGTAGGATAGTTTGCTCCATTGTATCACTGTTTAATACATAACTTAATTATATAGTGGTGTGACTGTAGTTGAATTTTGAAATGTTTTTTTATTCCAGGATTTCAGTTTACACTGATCTGATTCATGATCTGACATAATGCACATATAAAATGTCTTCAGTTTGGTAATGTGCATCTGATTCACATTGGTTATACTCAGCAACTGGTACTCAAAGACCTGAATTATCTTCACTGTTTCGTAGCTTACAAATACAGCAGATAACGGTTAGGGAATTTGAAACACTTTGTAAACATGCCCATTTAACTGCTATACAGTTAATATTTTACATTTTATTTAAAACTTGTCTTCTGTAAAGAACTCCAGCTTCTTCAGGGGGGGATGATGACACAGAAAAGGGACATTGCATTCCATGGTAATGGTGAAGCAAGAAGGGAAAGCAGAGTACAGACATCCTGTGAACGGTGATGAATGTTTCAGTCATTTGCTTACCCACACCAGTGTGCAGTTGTTGAATAATCAGCAAGATAAACCATCGTTTTATTTGTATTTGCTGTTTGACAAGTGTAATGATCTAAGTAACATATTCAGGAGAAAATGACAGTGATCCAGGGGAATGTGGTTTTATTTTTTACTTTCCCAGGGTTGAAGGTCATTAATATATATCCAGCTGTTACCAGATTTCTTATTGTTTTGAACATACAGAAAGACTACAGAAATGTGGAAAAACTCTGTAACGGTTGGGAAAGCTGTAGAGAGGGCTTATAAGTGAAGTTGCCAAAAGACGAGATATATTTCTTGCACTACTTAAATGTTCAATGATTAAAAATGTGCTATCAAAAGAGCACTTCTGTCCTGAAAGTAGTTCACCTAATTGACAGTGTTTACTTCAGGTTATATTTAAAACATTTGGGGTTGCTTCCCTTCTCAGTACTGCAAGGGAAGTAGGGGAAAAAATGAGGCAAGGAGATACTGGGAGAGCTTTTTCAAAAGTTCTTGTGAGTAGTCCCACTCTAAAGTGGAAAGTCTGAAGTGGAAACCCAAAGAGTTGATATCAAAACAAAATTAGACAAATACTGAATGCTCTTGAAATTTCCATCATCTCTTATGTTTGTGTGCACGTATTTAAGTTTATGTATAGATGGGTAATACACATTGTAATTAATGTTTCTTAGTCCAGTAAACACATGCACAGTTTTTTTGCTTTCTGCTTGCTTTTCTTGACTGGCTCTCTCTCTGCAGAATGTTTCCAATTTGGGTCATTTCTGTCCTCCTGCCAGTTTTCCAGACCAGTGTGATCCAAATTAAATAACCTTCTATTGTGCCATTCCTGACAAATGTCAGATTAATCTTAGCAGAATGTGGGACTTTGCCTGACAAGATGATTACTGCAGTATTTAAACAACCCTTAGGGCCTTAATTCACTAACAATTTATGATCCGCCCTATACGTGAGTGATGTTTCTGTCTCCTGAACATCCAGGTGCACTCTGCTGTGAGATGTACAGTAAACTCGTATTTGGTGATGCATTCACTCTCTTTACATAAAGTCCAAGGAGGTCTTTGAAAATGCATACACACAACCCCCTCACACGTACACATGGAAAAAGTCTTATCTCAGAGAAAAAGAGAATAACACTGACAGCAGTCAGTAGGAACTAGGTAAGGGAAATCCTCTTTTACTCACATTTAAGCAGAGAAGCTGTGATCAGCATCGTGCTGACAGTCCCCACCAGTTGTGAGGAGCAACTGAGGAGCTCAGCCTCTGCCTGCTGCCAGAGCCAGCCTTGAGTGTGGGCACTGAAGGAGCTGGGGCTAGCCAAGGAAAACCCTCGCTGGAAAGCCCAATCCACAATGCAGTCACCAGACAAAGAGGCCAGAATAGAATCTGAGAAGTTCAGAAGGAATTTAAGAATGAAGCCAACATTTAATGAGGCTTGGGAAGAAACTTCTCCTAAGGGCCTGTTACTGAATAGCTGCTGGCTGTAGGCTTTTTTCGTTCTTTTAGAGCAGCTGATACTGGCCCTTACTGGAGACAAGAAAAGCTGACAGGGTCAGAGATGGCAATGACTGTCTTTAAAGCTTATTCTAATTTGAGCTAATAGACTACAGATTCTTAGCAGAGAATGCATCATGATGAGGACATATATACAATGTATGAGTGAAGGAAAGATCCTGCTTTCCCTCTCACACTTGTGTCCAGCCTACCCCAGGATACAGGGTTATGTTTCACTTGCACAGTGTGCCTTTTTTTATCATATGTCTATAGTGTCATAAAGCAACTGGTAGTGTTCAGTGTCTCTCTGCACCAGTAGCTCCATCTTGAGGGACTGAAATTGATGTAATTTATCATGGCAGGTGAATATGCAAGCTGTGCCTCTTGCCCCATCGCACAATGTAGCAGAAGAAGCAACAGACGAGTCAGAAACAGCTCTCTCTTTTCTTCTTCCATTTTTTTTTTTTCTTTTTTCATCCAGCTTTCTGAAACAGCAACATCATATGTCTGCATGGCTGGAATATCTAGGTGCAGTAGCTCCTCATAATGGAGCGGTGTAGCACCACACGCAGAACCTGTTGGTGCTTTATTACTGAACCATTCACTGTTCATCTATTTTGCCAGCAGTGGTAATGAAGAGTGCATTTTTTTAGTGACACACTTTCCAAAAGAAATAGTTCCTTTCCTTGTGTTTATACCTTTTCTTAATGCTTTTGTATTGTACTTAACACTGAAGGACCCTTACATCTTTTATTTAATAGACATATCCTAAGCATGACTGAGCGAATGGATGGGATTCTCATTGCCTGGATCAGAATTTTTTCTCACTCCCCACATAACAGTTCCCTAATCACACAGTATCACTTCTGGCTTGATAGGCTCATTAAGAATCATAGCTCCAGGCCTTTTGATTACATGTACCACTTCTTTCAGAAATTTAGGATGATGATTACCAGGTTGCCTTGCCTTGGCTACAGTGAGCAACTTGAGTTTTGGTTCCACCTCAGCTGTGTTACCTTGTGTTTCCACAGCCTTGTTTCCACTAACCTTCTTGTCTGTACCTCCACTTTCAGCGTGAATTCACTAATCCATGTCAGAAAGACAGGAAACCGTGGGCATGAGTCATACCCACAGGGGCTACCCAAGGGATACATAATCCTACCCCAGCTATGAAGGATCCTTCAGCATGAATATTGCAACCTGAGTTCAAATATTTTTCTTCTACTTTTTTTGGAGAAGAATTCCACAGGATAGAAGGGGAAGAGAGAATGAGTGACATAGTTTTGTCTGGGCAGGGACGAATTTCAATCAGTTGTAGAATTTGTCCCAATTAGCCTGGCTTCTCACAGGTGCTGGCCCCATGCCGTCCCCAGGGTGGCTGCTGTGAACTGCAGCTGCTCCGCACCTCTGCAGGCCTGGCTGCTTATGCCTGGGACTAATCAGAAATGCTTCAACCATGAAAAGGTTTGTGACTTTGAGAATATTTTACATATCCCTGTTAAGAAACATCAAAATAACCCTAATCCCTTTGCAAATGTTAAGTCTTAACACAATCTTTTCCTTGGCACTGTATGCATTGGTAGGCATACACACTTGCTAACAGGGCTAATGAGCGGAATAGTCAACACAGTAAAAATTATTTTAAAAATTAAAATCAAATCAAATAATAAAATAAAATACCCCTTCTACTCCTATCAGTGCAGTCTTATCACAGCTGGGCTATATTTTTCTTCTGCAGAATACAAAGTTTTGTTTTAAATTCTGCACATCACAGCCATACTTAATATCCCCTTAGACAAGACACAAAGCTGCTGAGTAAGACCCCTGCAAATCAGGGATGCTTTTTCATAAGACCAACATGCATAATTTATATCTGCATACAATTAGCCTGTTTACATTTATACATTTTCTGTTTCCTTTTATGTGAAATATTCCACAGGATACTTGGTAAGGCATTCAAAGTAACCTGATTTTTTCTGGTTTTCTAAAGGCTGCAGGACTAAACAATTTATAAAACCTCACACCTAATAAATACTTTATATGAATACAAAATTGTTTTCTTACTAGGTAGCACTGGCTTTACATTAAAACTAGTCCTGCATTTTCCTAGTTTTGAAGCTCTCTCAAGTGGTAGTCTATAAATTCTTGATGCATTTAAAAAAATGTGTTTAAATTGTGTTTTTTTTGTGAATGCATTGTGTCAGAGATGTAATCATCTGTACAGAATGGGTACAGAAGACCAAAATCCTTCCATCAATCCAGATGTGAAGGGTCACTCCTTTAAGACTTCAAGATCCCTTAAAGGGGCTTTGGACTTGCTTCAGCAGGCATACTGAGGTTTTCTGTAACCCTTTTTTTGCTTGGCCACCTTGAGCCAGGTGACTCTGACCTGTGTCTCTTGGCTCAAATGAAGTGGTGAGGCTGCATGTACATAACAGATGACAATGAAGAGGCTGGCGTGATCATCAGAAATTCAGGTAGCCCACAGGAAAAGCTGGTGAGTGCCGTGGTAGGGCTTGCCTGTGCTGCACAGCAGATGAGAAGATGGGGAAGACTTACAGCAGGACTGCTTTCACCAAGCAATACAAAGCAACTAGAGGTGGGTGAGCATGAAAAGCACTGTTTGGGGCAAGGGAAACTGGTCTGAACAGAAAGTGGCATGGAGAAGGAGATTTAAGGGAAGGACAAGTGTCTGTGAGGCAATGAGCAGGGGCAGAGGCTGGGAGAGGTGGTTGTGAGAGGAGATGATAATTTTGAAAATAAAACTGTTTCTTGCTGCAGGGGAATAAATCCTATTGTTCCCCAGGTAGAAAAGACCATGTGCCTTTTATACGGACATTATTTAACAGTGAAGACATACAAATTAAATCCCTGTGTAAACAACTCATTACTAGCTCTGTACTCTCATACAGTGGGGGAAGTAGCAACTATTGTAAAAACACCTACAGAGGTATAGCTGTTTTGCAAGCACATCATGCTCAGAGCAATGGAGTTTTGGGTTCCCACTGCTACCCAGGCACATACCCCACTGCAACTTCTGCCATGCAATGATGAGTTAGATCAGTAGTGTTTTAACTACCTACCAACTACTGAATGTCAGATAAGAGTACGTGGGGACAGACTGACACTGCCTCCCTCAGCACACCCTGGCACTTAGTCTTGGAACATTTGTTTTTTGGAGCAGAGTTTCTTTTCATATTCTACTCTGTACTTCCCCCTTTCTTCACCCACACCCTCCCCACCCCCTTTTTTTTTTTACAGTATCCCCTGAGACCACAGTAGTTATTTTCTGCCCATGAGTCAACGGTAAGAATGGTGAAGAATTTGGTATAAGGTGATCCAAGAAGGGGGAGAATTACAGGTATTACTTTACACTCACTCAGCACCAACCCTCCGTAGAGCTGTTATTGTAACATAAAACACAGCTGGAACATAAACCATTGATCTTTATGAGTTTTTTCTTCAATCAATATTTCTTTATAGGGAACTTCACTTAGGATGCAATAAAGAGGTACATCATAACTGCTATGTGCCACAGGATACAAGGGTTCATTTTAGATGCTCTGTGTCCTGCTGGTATTGAAAGGGGACTGTAGTGCCACAACAGGCCAGAAGATTACACATTTGGAGACGGGGCTCTGCAGTCCGTGATGCTGTTCGCAAGAACTAGGACCTCTCACACAGCTCCCCAGTGCACAACACTTGAGTATGCTGGTAGTTGCAGCTCTTGACCTCTCCTGTGCCTCAGTCTCCAGGAAGTTATTCCTCTGTTATATTCTTACTCATCATCTTCAAGACTCACACTTCTATGGCTGAGGAATTCAACGACTAAACACTGACCAGAATAAGTTCAAATTATCTAAATTCATAAAAGCCTGAAGGATTGAAAATGAGCAGGGAAGAAACATCAAAAAAATAATTTACATAGAAACAAGTTGCTTGGCATAACAAGACAATCAAAACACCCATCTCTGCAGTGCATTTTTATAAATGAGTTGTGTCAGGAGCTGAGGAAGAGCTCAGAAACACATCACAAGGCAATAAGGGAAGAGTGTCAGATAGGAATTACTGTTCATATAGCCAGGCAGATGGGTTGTCCTGTGCACCTCAGATGTTGAAAGTTCTTTTGCATTTTCTTAGAGACCAGAAAGCACCAAACAACTTTCGTTGTAACAGAATATTTGTCTGTCAGATACTGAAATAGACCAAAATAAGTTCATATGCTTATAATTCTATGTTCAGTGCTAAATAGAGAGTTGCTGTTAAAGTAAATGGAGGAAAACTGTGAAGGAAAAAATCTCAGGACAAACAATCCCAGTCTGACTGCATCACTTGCTATTATTTTGCAAACAACACCTTCCCTTATTTCACATTTATTTTTTGGAAACTGTTCATGTCACTATCTTCCGGTCTTCATTGTGAAATTAATAGCAGCCAATTAATGTTGCTGAAACTGAGCTGAACTTTTGTTGCCTGGTGTTGCCCAAAGATCCTGGTCAGTACATGACCATCACTACTCTTCAATTTATATTTTTTTTTCCCAAGCCAGTGACCAACAGGAATCATCTTGTCTCAAGTAACCCAGAGGTTTAGATGTCTCAACAAACCTTAGTTTGCTTCATCCGTTTTTCTGAATCTCCCCTCAGTTTGGTTCTTTACCCATGGCAGAAGAAAAGAATCTGTCTGTCCTCCCTCTTCTAGTTCTGCCCTCATCTTCTCTTCAGCTGTGGAGGTTTTAGTGCTGAAAAGGTGCAGCCCAAGTGAATCCCATCAGGGATGGAGATCCTCATGGACTGCAGCTGAAAACAGACTAAGAACTGCAGATCTCATTCTGTTTTGGTGAAGAAACAGGTATCAGCTATCCTCTTAAGATGGTTATAAAGAAAGTGATAAAAAAAAAAAAAAAGAGTTTTTGAGTAGACACTTGTGAATTAAGGAGCTGCTGGCCTTTAAATAGCAGGCTCATCCACTGCATTTTCATCTGTTTTCTCTCAAGCTATTCCTCCATTAGTTTAGGTGCACCGTGAGAGACAAACAATTGAGACAGATAGGAATTTTGGTTGATTTGCCATAACAGGAGGAGGTCAATACTAACATATTTCTGAGTCATTGAACTGTGCAATGAAAATGCTGGTGATTTCAGAGAGACGCACAAATCATATGTGATGACACACATAGACAAGTGTATACAAGACATACTCGTATACCTATAGTACACACACACACTTGCGCAAACAAATAGCACAGTGATGTCCAATGAAAGAATAGGTATTATGTCCAATGAAAGAATCGGTATTTTCTCCAACAATTCCAGATAAAAGGATTGCTTGTTTGATCTACTATGCTGACCGTGAAGAGAAAACAAGATGGAAGCACAGGCAGAGGTATCAGTTGGGCAGAGATTGTTGGAGAGTTCAGTATTATATCTTAGTGCAAAAATGCTTTGACGGAACACACAGGTGCAAAAATATGATAATAGAAAGAGAGGGGATTCAATTTCTTCCATTTTGAGCCTTTAGTTTGCTGAAGAGGTGAAAAGTTCTTAAAATATCAAAGAGAAAGGTTTATGGATTGTTTGAACTGTGAAAAACTCAGTTTTTCACAACATCTAACACAAGCATTACTGATTCTCTCACTTTCTATTGATATGTTAAGCATGAAGTTATCACACCAATGATATTTCACAATGTTTCTTAGACCCCTGAAAGGTCATGGGATTAGTTGCCAACAAAGTTCTGCTACAAATGCTGATCAGATATACAGAATTCAGTGCTATATAAGGTATGACTGAACATTTTTCTTATCAAAGTTCACTGAAAACTTTAGGGAAACTACAAGGTATTTGCTGTTGAGCACACTTAAACAGGACAAAGAAATCATGTTTAAAATGAAGATGCTCCTCACATCTATCCAGCATATTATGGAGCAGCAGGTGGAACTATTAGGAAAACCATGCCTGCTGAGTAACTTGAGAATAAAGGATTTGCTACACTGTCAGAGGATAAAGATCTTCCTGTCTCTTTGAACAAATCCATTCCTCATAACCTAAAACTCAACAATCCAAAGTAAGCTATTTGCACAAAGAAAACTGGAAATCCACTAAGATACGTACTATGTCTGCCATTTAACGAGCTAAATGAGTGGTAATCATCAGTAAATGTGCTAAATACTGAATTAGTCACATAACAGCAAAAAGAAAGATTCTAAGAAAACACATATGTGTCCTGGAACAAAACACACAAACAAGGCCCAAAATAACCCAGCATAAAAGAATGGTCAATGAGTGAAAAGAATGGTCATATGGGTTTCTGGTTGCAGCCTTAATAAATTACTCTGAATATTCCTGCCCTTTGTTGATTTGTAGAATAGTTTAACAGCTCAGCATGAACACTGTCAAGACCTAATTCTGTCATAGAACTAATATACAAACATTTAGGGGTTTTGTTGTTCCTGGTCTGCTAGATGCTCTGTCAGAGAAGATTTAGTGTAGCAACAGGCAACCAAGAAAGGGAACTTGTATGAAATTTCCTCTTTTATTGTTTGATATTAATCCAGGAGAGACATTCAGGTTGACCGACATTCATGTGTGTGAATCTTAACTAGTCCTACAGTTCTACTGCTATGATCCACAGCATCTTTTTGGACACAGTCAACTCTGTGTTTCTCTGGTCCTAAGTCTCCTTTGCAAATGGTCTTCATTTGAGAACACTTTAGTGTTTCTGAGAGAGGAAAGGGACCTGTGACAGCTTTCCCAGAGCCCTAAGTGTGTTGAGGAGGCAAAAATTAAACCACTCACATAACTCCAGCTGTCCTGTTGCTGAAGGAGGAGTCAACTTTACATACATAGTGTAGAAGTGGTTTTGTAGTTTGTTCCATATTGACCTAATTTAAAATGCTTCCTGATGTGCTTTGCCACAGCAACACTAGTTTAAGGAAAAGAATGAACGAGTGCCTGAGAGGTAGCAAGAGGGATAGAGATGGTGCAAGCGTTCTGGCCATGGGTAGGCTAAGAAGTCCATTCTCATGATTTATGGTCTAAGTCACTGTCTAGGTATGCCTCTGCTGCCTGCCCTGAGCATGCCTTCTAGGGTGGTGGAGAAGTAAAGAACTATTGACTTCTGAGCCACAAGAGATTAAAGAGTTTACTCACATTGTGGGGTATGATGCCTCCCAAGTGACCCCTGAAATTTAAGACTTAGTCTTGTTAATGCAATGAGTTGTCTATGTTGCACACATATGGGGTATGAAGGCCTTGATTTTCAGCCAGGCTCCACAATGCTGGCTTGGTTGGCAGGTTATGTGGAAGCTGGATGTGGAGATGACCTGAAAGGGGCTGAAACACCTCTATGATAACAGCAGTGAGACAACAAATTCAGTGAGGGTAAGACTGAGCATCTTCATACTTATAAATGATTATAAATGTCTAAACAGTAGGGTCAAGAGATGGGGCCAGACTATTTTCAATTGTTCCTAGTGACAGGACAAGGAGCAGCAAGCACAAATCAAAACACAGATAGTTCCATCTGAACATGAGGAAAAACTTCTTTACTGTGAGGGTGACAGAGCCATGCCTCCTGCCCAGAGAGGCTGTGCAGTCTCATTCTCTGGAGATACTCAAAACCTACCTGGACATGTTCCTGTGCAACTTGCTTTAGGTGAATCTGCTTTAGCAGGGGCTTGGACTAGATGAACTCCAGAAGTCCTTTCTAACACCTACCATTCTGCAATTCTGTGATACTCTTCCAGGTGGTGAGATAGAGGGCTTACAAACAAACCTTAATGCTTTTACAACATTGCTATTCTTAATTCTAACCAATAACGAACCCACTTTTGTTGGTATATTTTGTGTACACTTTTGTTTTAATACATGTCCCTTTCAGATACAGTTGTGTTAACTGATCTCACTGCTAGCATTTCATTATATTTATTTGTATACATGAGGACTAGGTGAAGGACGTTGCAGTTTTCTGATACATTTGAGAGATGCCTAGGTGCTTTGAAATATGCTTATGTTACAATATATATCAGTATAGTCATGCAAATCAGAGTGACTGAGTAATGTAAAAAACACAAGTGGAAGTATTTAAACAGAATAGCTGTTAAAAGCCATAATTTTGTAGTGAAACATTTCTGAAGAAAACTGAGATTCAGAATGCTAAGTGGTGTTTTGGTAACTAAGGATCTGGGCTTTTTATTGTGTGCTTTAATTCAAACCCATTTTTAATTACTCCTAAATAATGACATAATTTCAAAAATATTCCTTATTTCTTAGGATGAGCTCACCACTATCTATATGTACCTTTTGTGGCCGAGACACAGAAGCAATTGCAATCTAATGCAAGTGGCAGCCAGCGTAGGGGACAGTGTGCCATATTTGTATGCTGATGTGCCTTTTATGGGTTGTTTGTCCCTCCAGCTGCTGCCCATATCCAGCACTCATCACCCACAGTCTTCACAGCCCCTTCTGCCTCCTCTAACTCTTTGAGGTGAGCCCTCTGTTCAGGAACTAAGGGAAACAGGTAGGTCTATAGTACTCGTTTGGAAAAAAGCTCACTTTGCAATGGTAGTGATGATCTTAACAAATCTCTTAAGTGCTTCAGTAAAGAAGAATGGTTGCCTTGGTGGAAGCTTCATTCAGGTACTATGTTGATTTTTTTTTCAACAAATTGGAAGAGCAACAAGCTGCATGATGAGGATTCAGAAGATGTGATCTCTGGTCATCTTCTTGGCTCTACCACAGATACAGTCCTACCTCATAACTCACAATGTGTCTGCTTCATGTTAGTAATGTGTAAGAGGGGATAATGCATAACCTTGTGAGTGGTCTGAAATGTAGTTTAATACTGTTCACAAACCCAGTGGGATTTTCTAATGATCAGTAGTCAAGAAATGACACCTGTATTTTTCCTATTATCTTTTCCATGAATTTGACTGATACAATTGAGTTACAGGACCAATGATCACTTTTATCACTGGAGGTTCTGATCAAAAAGACCTACTGAAGTCATCACAGGAATTTTGTTGTTGGGCTGTTACACTAGATGACCAGTGCCTTAGCCTCAGAATTGTCCTAGTCACCTTGAAGAGTGAAAAAGCCAGGTTTTATCAAGGGTAAAACTCTCACTTTCATTATGATGTCACAGTTGCTCCTGGATTGCTGTAATGATGGAACTTCATACTGAGAAATATTCTGTCTAGAAAAGACATAATTCAGCCTGAACTGCTGAAGTCATCCTTTTCATTTGAAAGTAAGTGGCAATATGGAAAGAATCAGTGAACAGATCCCGTGTACAGTTTAATTCTAATTGTATTTTTTTTGTTTGTTTGTATCTTATCAGTGACTATGGGTTTGTCCCCTTTCTTATTTATCAATAACTATGTTTTTTTCTGTTACAGTCTGGCAGAATTAATTCCTTATGTCAGGTAAGCTGATTCACATAAGCTTGTGTAGCCCAGTGTGGGTTTGGTTGTTTTTGTTTTTGTTTTTTTTTTAAACAGTCCTTAGTTACTCAAGGCATTGAATTTATGATTTTTCTAAAATAAAAAGCCTGAGAAGGAAATATGTGCATTTTGAGTTAGCAGAATATATCAGGGTCCTAATGTAAACAGCATATCAAAACAAGGATATGAATTTCATGTGACCTTCAGCTGAGACATCAGTTTACAAACTGGTTAATTATGTATCTTAAACACATAATTATAGCAAAGGAAAAATCTGATTGCATGTCAAATAACTGAGTGCTGTATCACCACAACTAAAGGTATTTACCAATTGTTTGGGAAAGGTACTTCTTCCTCCTTTTCATTTAAAGATCAAGGAGAGCATACCCTCCATTTGCTCGTTAAGATCAGAGCACTAAGTTAAGAAGACTTTTAGAGAGAGTGGCTATTTGCCACCTTGCAGTTAAAATCACAGTCTTGCGGTCTGTAACGACAATATTTTCAACATTGTAATGCTAGGCAGGAAGCACAAGATTACTAGTTACCATCTCTGATTTCACTGTTTCCTGGTTTATGTCTTATCTGGCCTAAACTTTCTGTAGATAAATGCAGTTTCCAAGGTAAACACAGATGTGGTGCAGTGTAATTCTGGAAGGTGTTATTGTGTTTCTGCTGTAAGAGGTGTGACCTGATCCTGCTTGTCTTTAAAATTGAGAAGACAAGAGGGGCTGATTCTGCTTTCACTTGAACATAACACAGTGAGGTTAAAAAAATATCTCCACCAGCAGGTACATTTTGGAGGTGAACCAGGCCCACAGTGGAGAGGGTTTTTTTTCAGGTCTTTTCTGGACACACAAAAGCCTGCCCTGTGTTCCCTGGGAATTATGCTTTCCTCTGCAATTTTTTAATGCGCATTACAGCAGTTTGTGGAGATGCTGATACAAAAAGGATAAAGGTTAAGGGTGTTCTAACAGGTATCACACAGAAAATAGGTAGGGGAAGAGAAATAAGGACTATAATGTGGAGATTAAGAGAGAGTGTTGCAAGAAAGGATGTAAAGATGCATGCAAATAGGAGAATTAAATAGGAAAAAACAAGATAGCAGACCGTGATTGAAAATGGTAGGCATGAAAGCACAAAGCAGACAAAAAAGGGGCTAAGACAATGCTTATTGAAATTTCATTCATCAAACGAACAAGAGAAACAGGCACCTAATTTTCATGAGCATCCTAAACTTCAGCAGGCATAAAATCGTAGTTAAATTACAGAATACCAATACTCTAAATCATGCATACATACATACAAACAAGATGTTTAAAAAAATAAATGTAATCTTATTTTAAACAGCTTATGGTCCCCTCCAGAACCAATTTAGCCATTTTGTCTGTAATACCCTGGCATGGTTCCTGTAAAAATGAGAGCAATTTGAGATTCAGCAAGTTGGTTAGCAATTTAACTGGAAAAAAAAAACAAAACCACAACAACCTGGTGTATTCAAATAATGTTGAAAGGTTTTACTTAAACTCACAAATCACAGAACTCAGGCTTGACTAAAGTGGTCCTACTTAACCCCCTCCACTCTGTTGAAGGATTACAGCAGCTATCCATTGTTTTCATGTATTTTAAGACTTAAATCCCACAGATTAAAGATAGGATTTTGAGAATTGAGTAATAGGTGAGAAGTTTGTGAGAAAAATAATGATAAAAGGAGCCATTGTCCTAAAACTATTCTAATTTCATAGTTGTATTTATAGTGGAGTGTTGGATCATGCCCAGGAGCTGGAAATATTTTTAAATCATTTTCAACTTTTTGACTTTAATTTTTCTTTTTGAGTGATATCTTTGTTGTGCTTACATGAACGTTGCTCAGAAACTGGATAATGCGGAAGCTTAAAAACATCTTTTTTTTTGTTTTAACTTCTTCAGTATTGCCAACATGATTCTTCTGGTTATCAGAATGCATTGATTTGTGAGAAATATGTTGCTTGGCCAATAAATAGTACTATAAAATCTGGAAAGCATTAATAAAAAAAGATTAAGAAATGGCTGCTTCTAATAGAAAAGAAACAAACTACATTCTTCTTATTCTCTGTCATAGACAAATATGTTTACAGAGCTTTGACAATTGTTTTGTTTGGATATAATAATGATATTCCTTACAGAAATATTAATATGTACCATAAAATATCCATCACATTTAGATGTATCTATCTTATTTAGGTGAGATGGGCAGAAGATGTAATAGCTTTGTGGTAATAGCTATTAGTTTGGCACAAAGTTGAGCTTTATTTCTCAAAATGGGTAGCTGTGAACTTGAGTGCCAATAGATTCAACAGAATTTGATAGAGATTAATGATACATTTGAATTTCAGACATTATGCGCTTTGTTGGATTGTGGGATAGGGTATTGCTCTATTCCGTTTTCAGGTGAAAGCTAGTTTTGAAACTGTTGTCTCAAGTGAGCACTGGATTAGCTTTCGGAACAGCTGATTCATGATTCTGCACCCTTCAAAGCCCACCAGAGCCCTCTCATAACAAATGATTTCTTAAGTATCTAATTTTGCTTTGTATCAGATCTGGTCCTCAGACAATCGGGAGGATCAGCAAACTGATAGCCTATTGACAGAAGAGTTACATCACTTAGTTCTTTGTTATTAATAGTTTTGCTGGTAACAATGAATACTGATTTTCACAAATTCAGTTACTGATGTGCAAAAATTAAAATAAATATACCTATGTCTAACTGAAATGTTTTTCTTGGATGGAGATCCTTCTATTCAATGCTTTTATTTTTTCCCTCAGGAGTACTAACATTGCCTTGGTAGTTTGACATGTCCATCTTGGCATTACCAAAACATCAGTTTTCATATCCCTTACTCTCTCATCATAAGAAAACATACATGAAACCTCACCTTTGATGGATTCATATACCCAAGCTCAAGCAAATTTAATTAGTCTCACATACCTTGCAATGGCATAAATGTCATACTTAATGCCGCAAGACCAGAGCTAGTATACTGCAACTGAAGGACGAAAAATAATAACATAGCAGAGAAGTAGCTCCCCCTGAGAAATGGAAGTTAAACTGCCCTGTGTGTTTGTGCTGAAGGGAGTGACTACTTATAACACAAATCAATTACTCACGTTTGTGATACTGTGCCACTTTCTTATCTGTTTATGGTACTAATTGTTAAGGTAATTTAAGACCAAAAATATGAACATTTACGGCCTTAAATTTTATGTCTTCAAAGTACAACATCGTTTACAATATTGCCATTAAAATGCATTTGAAATGTATTTTTCACATGGATTTTTTTTGTTTTAATAATAATATTAAGATGAATCCCACTGTGGATTATGTCATTCTTGTTAAATTCTATCATGTCAGCCATCAGAAAGATAAACGGAACAAAGGGTGAAAAAAAAAAGAAGTATGTTACTGAGCAGGAGACAAATCAGGATGTACATATAGTGAGACACAGAGAGGGTGACATAAAAAGATGAATGGGGAACTGACAGTACAGTATGGAGCAGAGGAGAAAAAAAGCAAGGTTATAATGAAAAGGGAAGAGAGCTCTGTAAAAGAGTGAAAATCTCCACTAAGCCACCTCCAGTAAACAGTCTAAAAATAACAACTCTAACATGCTTAAAGATATTTTCAGGGTATCTCAGTACAATTTTGTTTGACCTTTATTTGTCATGCCCTTCCTATCAGAAATCCCAGAGACAGGTTTCCGTGGATCGTACACTATTCAAAGGTTATGTCAAGAAGGCTTGAATGCATTGTTGGTGTTTATACTATCCTTGTTTTTAACATTACAATGGGCCAATTCATTGTTCATGTTAGTGCCTTTTTTTTAGTGCTTTTTCACACCTCCCAAAAATACATGTCCCATCTGTAATTACATCTTGTCCCATCTATTTTGTCTTTCTGGATTTGTTAATCATGTACTATATTGTTAGTAGAGTGCAAAGAGACCGAAAATACAAAGTGTAATCTTGAGTTTATATTAAAATATAAATCATAGAATCACAGAATCATAGAATCACTATGATTGAAAAGGACCTCTAGAGTCATCAAGCCCAACCTTCCTCCCAACATTTCCCTAACCACTAGATCATGGCCTCAATTACTACACCTACTCATTTGTTGAACACCTCAAGGGATGACTCCACCACCTCCATAGGCAGTCCATTGCAATGCCTAACCACTCTCAGTGAAGAAATTCTTCCTAATATCCAATCAAAACCTTCTCTGGCACAATCTGAGGCCATTTTGTCTCATCCTTTCATCAGTAATTAGGGAAAAGAGCATATGAGTTTCTTGTGATTGCGGAGAACTGAGGTTTGTAGCATTACAGCAGATTACTTGTTCCACTGAATGGGTATGAGATACCTATCACACTGGTACCCAAACCCCTTCGAAAACCTTGCTGTGTGTGGTGAGCTGTTATTGCTGTTATTCCTCAAACAGGTGTTTTCAAATATTTCAATTGCTCGGATGGCATGTTAAAAGAAAGAAGATTTCATGGATTGTCTTTTCCTTTCTTTGCTTACTGAGTAGCATCCCAGTGGTATTTACAGCAGCTGATTATATGGAAATATAATTTTAAGGTAGAACGTTTGATTTTTTTTTTTCTTTCCCTGTCATCTAACATAATTTAACAACTAGAAAGAGGAAAAGCAGACTCATGTGATTTGCCACCATCTTGATGGCAAGTGGCATGTATCATTGTGGTCCGCAGAAGCCAGTTTGGGAACCATTTTCTAGGAGCAAGCTCTATAAAAAGAAATGTGTGTCTGCCGCTCCTCTCAGATGTGAAGCTCCATGAGGAATTTAGATTGTTTCAGAAGTGAAACCTGTGGCAGAGCTCTTGTGAGTACCAGTTCCTCCTCTCCCAGAGATGAATGTCCTCCACATAAATGTATAATCATAAGCACTTTGTACCATTGCCTATCATCTGTGGATCTTGATCTTAAGGTATGTAAACTTTTCCCATGAATGTTTGTTAAACATAATCCATAGATTTCAATGTTTGAAATGTTTAGAAAGGTACATCTACATTTATATGTACATGGGCAATGGTACAACAGGCTTTTTTTTTGCAAAGCAAAAGACTGAGGTATTGTTTTACTTACTGAGCAACTAGAAGCACATACTTCAGAAATACTGTTGGAGAAGCCTATCAGAATGAAAGTCTTCCTCACAGGACACTGCAAGGAATACACCACTGAAGGAAAGTGAAGAAAGAAAAATACTAGAAATCAGCACAGAATTCTCAGGATATGGCAAGAGTGTTGAAGGAAAATCAAGGCAGAAAGAGAAGTGAAAAACAGAAGTACAGTCACAGCTCTTTATCTGAGATTAATTTCTGCCCCCCACATGGGAATAAATATTATTTTCATACTTAATGGAACTTCAGAATTCCTTCACGATGCCTTTTTTAGTTGAGGGCTAATTTCAATTAACCATGTTTTTTTTAACTCTCACATGAATTTCTCCCTGATAGGTGGTTAGATACCAGCTGGCAGCCATTTCCAAATCCTTGGGGGATAGGCTTCAGTAATTTACATTGCATTGATATCAACTGTGTACAAAGCAACACTTGTAGGTTAAGGGGTTCAATAACTGACCGTAGTTTAATGCAAATATATAATTTTGCTAGGAGGTCATAAAGTACCCCGTGGTAGCTGCTAGGTATATAAGGTGTCTGATCATCTCGTCTTAGCATCTCTCAAAGCACTGAATGGTGCTATCTTTTAATCAGAAACAATGTTTTCCCAAAATTTATTTTGTAAATTGTCATTCAAAGAAAAATCAAAAGGATCCATGGATAAAAACACAGACTAGAAGATTATAACTTCAACTGACAAAATCCAAGAGGCTGAAAATGCAACATAGGTCACAGGTGGTGTTTTTCTTCAGAGTAGCACAAGAAGAAGCCAAAGTTCCACGCCTAACATTAAATTTCCTGCGTTTTGTCATTTTTGTCATGGTGATAACATTGATAAGAATTCAGCAACCAAAGGAGTGTGTGAAAATGATGGCACAAATACGGTATTACAATGCATATTATTAATATAATAACAGAAGACATGCACAATCTACTGCTGTACTTGACTTGACTTTCACCAGTTGAGCTAGAATCTGTGCTCAGTTTCAAGTGTTAATATGAAATGGGGATGAGGGAAATGTGCTAATTCTTGGAACCATTGCCCTTCTGAAGAGTGACAAGGTGGAATTTTCTAGGATACTTGAAATTTCAGTCCACTGATATGATTATAGTGTGTTGCAATGCAAAGTGGAATTTCCTAGTTAAGAATGTATCTCAGGTTGCTAAGCCTCAGGCCAGTAAAAGCTGAGTGTACTGTGAAGGTGAAAATGTTCAGTCTCCAAAGCAGGAGAGCCATCCACATCAATTTGCAGCAGGCTAAGTGGCGTCAGCTATAGGAGACAAGCTTACAAAATCTGGCTTAGAGAACAGTATTGCAGAAGTTACACAGCGCAGAATGAAAGCATCTGCATAAACAAATTAGAGACTTATAGTTACTGTTCTCCGACACCACTAGGTCTATAGAAGCACATTGCAGTAGGGAGGAAGATGATGTAGAAGTAATCTCTCCTGGATAGCTTCAAATAGTGTTGATGGTATTAAGGAAGGAACGTGATTGGTTTATATTCTGCATCAGCTGGGATTTACATCGGACTACACATCAGGGAAATTTGTGAAGTAAGCTTTACTTGCGGTATCACAAAACTATGCGATCTTAAATGTTTAAGTGCATGTACAAAGCTAGGTATCTGCAGACTATGTGAATCTGCATCTCATTCCCCCCCGAGGTTCACTGAGGAGTGATCAACCAATCTAAAGAAAAAGTCCTCAGTCAACGCAGCCAAAATTCTCCTGGTACCACCACTACAATGGCACTGATTAGGCACATCGATATTCCTAACTTCAAAGTTAAAAAGAGGCCCAGGATGCCTCTTAAGTTTTATTGTTTATGATGATTCTCTAAAAGCACGCAGACTATGTATTTCATTATTACAGTGGCATCTGAAACAGCCACATTTTCTGATTTCAGGTTTCACTTTACTCTTCTGAGGCAAGCAATGCAAAAAGTTGACAAAATTGGCTGGCAGGAGCCAGTTAGGTAACATTTATGGAAGAGTGCTTGAAATTGTGTTAATACTGCATTTTCAAGAGAGCTTCAAAGCCTTCAAATAACACCTGTTTGTTTTAATCTCATCTTAGTTTCTTTGAAAATAAGGTTAATTGTAGAGAAAAATTCTGAAAGCAGAACTTGCAACCTGATACTACAATGTACTCAATGGAAGGTGTCCATTTAAGTTCCTTTAAAAAGGTGCACAGAGGTGAAATCTGTACGAAATCAAACAAGCAAATTGATGGCAGATGTTAATGTTACTAGGTATATACAAACCAGGATCAAGAGATGCCCATATGGGGAAAAACCTAGTACCCAGACAGTGACCTAGAACCAAGGTTTATTGCCAACCTTATAGATGATTCTGAACTTCCAGAAAGATTTTCCTGCAGCTTTAAGGAGTTTTGAACTACAGGTCAAAACTTAAATGTTTCTTCTACTCCTAAAATTTTCTAATTTCTGTTTTATACTTATAACAGTTTCAGCAACTGCATACCAATAGCAAGCATTATAGAAAATATGTTTTTCCTTATAATAAGAGCAAATAGCAACAGAGATCCTTAAAAATGCAATTTAACTTTTGATGCACCATGGAATGATACCTGCTGTTCTCATCACAAATATCTGCTACTCTGGTTAAAAAAAAAGCTATATTGACAAAATTTAGTATATTGCGTATACCCAAACGCACAGCCCAGCTTTTGCTTACAGATAGCTTTCAGCAAATATAGGCTTTTTTTTTTTTCTCCCAGATACAGAACTGAAATGTCATATGTGCATTTGAAAATTAAATTTATTATTACAGGAAGAAAACACATTGGCAGAAACTACCAAGAAGAGAACTTAATTAGTGTCCTCTGTCCTCACTAGTATCCTCAGTTGCTTCTTTACTAAACAGACTCTTTGAGATGCTGAATACCTGAAGGTCTGCTGTGTTTGTAACTTCAGGTTCCCATACTTGAATTTTTTCTTTCAAAGTTCAAGTTTTCAGGCTATAGACTTCAAGCACTTTTATTTAAGTGGAAGGTAGGCATCATACATCATCTTCTTATGAACAGTTTCCATAAAACATAGCCACTTGGAAATACATGTTGAGATCGTATGTCTACAGTACTTCTCTCCTTGGTGAATGTCAAGCCTAGCACAGACTATTTGATGCCAAATGTTGTGATGTTCCCTTTTCAAGGAATTGCTCTCATCACTTCCTTCTGACCCCGTAGCTCTGTGAGCATGAGGAAATAAGAGTTTAAGTGGAAGCTGTGTGGTAAGTATTATGAGGGAACAATTTTCTGTTTGACAAGTTTGGCATCTCAGATTATTAGCTTTAAATTGTGATATTCTGTCTAGCAGAGCAGATTTGAAAGAGATAGTAAGAAGAGAAAGGAATGAGTACTAGTCAAAAGATTTTGATCAATTCTTGAGCAGTTTTCAGGTGCAATACATAAAAGGGTTTGTTGCTGTAATGCATCTGCTTCCACTGTGCTGTTGTTTTCCTGGTACCAGCGTGGCTGGAAACAAGATTTAATGATAAACAAAAACAATACAGATGTATCTGTCCAGAGATCTATTTAAGCAGCTTTGTCCTCTTATGAGATTGATTAATTGATTGATTTGAGGTGCATGTCATTCTTTAAAGAGAAAGAAACAATAGAAAAAAAATAGCGGTGGTCCCACAAACCTTAAAACATGAGCAAATAAGTGGGTGACCTCCACAGTAGCTGAAGGAAAATCTGGAAATGATTTGGGAAGGGAAAGACAATAATGGTAATGACAAAAATAGTAATAATATTATAAAATTATTGTTGGCTCCCACTTTGGAAGCAGGCATGAATCTGAGGCAAGAATCAAATCTAGAGAAGGCAGTATTACGGCAAATAAGCTCCTGTTCCCAGTGATGTGTGCCAGATTTTGAGCATAAAATTACCTTAATCCAACACTTTGATGGTGAAAATTGTTATGGTGCAGTAGGATGAAAACCAAGAGACTCTAAGTATGTATGGCTGTGACCACTGTCACTCTTATTTTTTATTAGTTACCGCATGACATCTAGAAAGCTCCTCTTGCAAACCTGTACTTCAGTTTTGACTGAAAATTTATAACTTATTTCATCATCCAATTAAGTTTTGTTAATGGAGCAAAAATGGCATAGATGTCAGGGAACAATTCAACCCCCTGAGCAGTACTGACATGATGGTTTGACATGATTTTACATCTGTTGTGCATACTTCAAATAGACATCAGACTCCCTTACTTTTCATTTTACCTTTTCCTTTTCTGAAGTTTGACATTAATATGTCTAACCGTTATGTTATAAAATACTTCCAGGTCCAGCAACACATGAAAAGCTTTGATCAAATGCCTTTCTGTTCACACAAAGACAGCCCTTTTTGTTCCATGTTTTGAGGAATTGAAAGACTGCTAGGATAGTAGGACAGTCTGTTCCAATACAGAAGAGTAGATGTTTTATATAACAATTTTGGCTTGTGGAGCACAGCATTGTGATTTCCCTCTGGGAGAATTTCCCTGTGGTGATATGGAACTAGAGTCATAAGCTTTATGATCTAAAAACTATACCCAGAATTTTATACAAAAATAGCTTAACTAGAAGGGCTGTCTGACAAAAACACTAGACAATAGTATAGCTACTAGAGCTAGACAGGAATTTGAAAAAATGGCTTTTCATCATAGAAAAATGATTCATCAAACCTAAAACTTCCAGTAGAAACTTTATCTTTCATCCTACATTTTGGAGGAAGATGATGCAGGTATATAGTAGAAATAACAACAAAATTCAGAAAGCTAGTCAACACTTCTACGACAACGGAACATATCAAAAACATCTGGTCCATGTCAGGCTGGAGACTCGGCTCTTGACCTTTCAAATGTCCTTTGCATGTCCTGAATTTTCTCTGGAGGGGTCTCTTTCTCCTTCAGGGGAGCTGTCCTGTTTTGTGCCTGTTAAATTACTGTGAAGTATGGACCTGAACCATAGTCTTCCATGCTCTTGATGACTTCTCCTACACTGCAATATACAGCAATTTCACCCTGTGATGGTACATTGCCTGCTGAGCTGCTTGAAAGGGAGGAACTCCAGCAAGGAGTCTGAGCAATGCGGACTTGGGCACCTGTCTGCACTCAGGAGGAAAAACAGAGGGAGGAGCCCCCACACCCAGGTGAACCCATTGTCTTCCTTCCTACCTTCTTTCCCCCCTGGCTGAAGAGATTGAGGTGGAAATTTCCTGCCTCCTGCTAGTCACATGCTTCTATTTTTCACTGTCTGGTTAACATGCAGCTCTTTGCTCCTGAGTTCTACCACAAAACATATTCTCTGAGATATCTTGGTGTATTGTGCTACTATGCCTGAGAGGAAATGCTTCAGGGGACAACCAACCTGTTGCTGCCTGTGTCAGAAAGGAAATATTTCTTAATGAAAGCCATTTTATTCCCTTGTGTGAGGATGCCCTGAGATGAAGAAGTATGCTCATGGGAGACTTGAGGTCTGTTGGCAGCATAAATGTTGGGAAGCTTAGCTGAAGCAATTCTAGGTAAGATGTATTTTAATTGAAGCATTGCCTGCACTGCTACTTGCAGCTCTCTTTTCATCACTAAACCTTTCATTTTTGTTCCTTCTGTTAGCTCCTGAAGAAGCTATTTTGACTCTTAATGTACTGCTGTCACTTCTTTTTTGGAAAATCTTTTCCCCTTTGTCCAGATCAAACTTCTTTTGCTGCTTCTTTCTGTTCCATAAGGTCTCATGAATATGGCCAAAAAAAAAAAAAATTTTAAAAGGTCTGTTGAAACACAGTTGAATTTTGTATTTGAATTTTGAATTTTAAATCTCATCTATCCTTCAGTCTGGTAGTAGAACTGAGCCAGAACACAAAATTTCTCAGTCACAACAACATGGGGGTAAAGCGAAGGAAAGTGTGTCTGATACTGAACTTTGTTTTTCTTGAACATCAAATAGTTTTGACTACATCTCTATCTAACTAGATACTGTACAGTTAGCAAGATGTTTTTGCCACTTTTTTTAGAATTTTTCCCCATGATTGGACCTTGTAACACAACAACATGCAAAAGATATAACTTGAGGAAAGACCATGTTATCTATACACAGGCAGCAACATGCACAGTTTTTCCAGTGAGTACAAGTAGCAAAACCTGTATTTAATAAGGAATAATATGTTACAGAAACTAGTACAACTTCCCCTCCCCACAAGTGCTTCTTGCAATTTGAGTCCAACTATCAATCATAAGAAGTTCTCTGAGTAAAAATTTTTATAACATGCTGAGGGAAGGAAAACATGATGGCAAAAATAGGCAGTCAGGATTATTATTAGTCTCTTCCCACAATATGATAACATAATCTTATAAGAGTATATTCAGATTTTTTTCTTTTTATATATTTGCCTCTGTTTTATGTGTATAGGATTTGTACTTGAAACATTTGGTATCACAGTAAGAACAAGGAATTTTTTAAAATGATAAAAGAAAACAGATTTTCACATAATACCTCCAGTTCAGGAGGTGAGATCTAGAAAAATCACATAGCACAAAACTCTCAATAAAAATCACAAGAGTTGACAATGTAGTTTACAAATTATCATTTTTTCTCACTGCAGGGTTCTATCCTGATAGAAGAACATCCAGAGTTCAGATCCAGCATACAGAATAGTTCCTCTTGAATGCATGAGTTCTTTCCTAACTAGGACAAGAAAACTGTTTATTGTCAATTCCATTTACACTGCAGCAAAATGTGACACTTTAATTCATTGTAAGGATTGCACAAAACAGTCTCACAATGTCTGTATTTGGTCTACAGCAGTAACTTTTGCTTAAGGAAAACAAGTGCTATTTGGAATAAGTTCAGCTGCTCCACAGACCTTTTACAGTCTAGCTGTCAGAGGAAGATTCATGGAGAGGTTATTAAAATTTAATATTTCAAAAGTGAACTCTACTGTATACTTAGCAGGTATTTTTAGCTTCCAAAATGATTTTTATTGTTTCTCAAAAACTAAATAATATATACTCAATGGGAGAAATTCTTCTTTTGCTCACCGCTGAATGGATCCAGAATACATCAATTCTCTTGAACTGTATCTCTTCAGCATGAGGGAAAGCAGGATTAGGTTCTGTATGTCTTTCACTTCATTGTGTTTCTGTATGTGTACTACTGTATTTCACAGTTTTCCTAGTGTTTGTTAATAAAGTGTATGTTTTTTTCCAGTTCAGGCAATTTTGTTTCTCTTTCTCCTGTATGTATTTCATAGTATACTCTCTATGCACATATTTACCAGTCTCTGTAATGTTTCTAGATACGGTATAGAGGTATTTTATTGTCTTCTTAATGTTAGCTGATAAAGTAAGTATTTCTCAGTTATTGCAATACTGTATCTCTTTATATATATTTAAAGGAGGTATTTCACACTTCCATGGCTGGGACTGTTCTTCCATTTGTCTGCAATATTTCATTACAGTGTATTTGAAAGTTCCAAAATTGATTTTTCAGCCTATAATGTGTTTTTGTACTGAACTTTCTTAGTCTTAATATTGATTTCACTGTATCTTTGTGTCTAAATTTTTTGTACTTCCCAATATTCTTTAGTATTAGCTTTGGGTATAAAAGGAAGTGTTAAGTCTTTCTCTTTGATGCTCCTTGGACTTGCTGAGTCCCCTCTCCTAGCAATGCTAACTTCAGTCTTAAATTGACTTAGAAGTCCCTCTGGATGTCAAAAAAACCCCACAACCAACATTAAAAAAGCCTACCCATCAGCTTCTCTGCAGTAAGTGTAGGAGTTGGCATTTTGCCCCCACCCCTCCATCCTCCTGCGTTCCACTTTTCATGTCTCTTCCTTGTTTCCCAGTTTTGTGTTTCTTACATATTCACTACACCTTTAGTTACCCTTCAGTTCCTCTTCCACATGTTGTCCTTCTCTCTCTTTTTTTTTTTATTTTTCCCATGGCACCTTACCCAGTTACACTATTCCCTGCTTCTTCTTATCTAGCTGCTTTTCTGCTCTATTTCCACATTTTCTATCACAGCCACATTTAAGGAACGCAGAAAAAAAAACTTCTTTTTTTTAGTAGGGGCAATTTAATCTTTCTCTGCAAAGATTTCAGAGAGGTAGTGACCATATTGCAAGGAGTATTCTACCTACAGCTGTATTCGGATTAGTGGGGAAAAAATTGGCATTTTGGTAAAGGGGAAAACCCTACAAATTTCTTCAGGAGGTAAGTTTTAAGGGAAAAAAAGGCAGTTGTTACTTCACTGTTCCTGAGCAACTTGGCTCATAATTTCCTGCTCTGCAAGATGTCCTTTCTCTCCTACTCTCAAATTCTTCAGACAGTGAGGTAGAATGGGGAAAAAGAAATGGTCTGTGAGGAGGGGAAAACGTGTGAACCACTGAGGGAGATGTAAGCTGTGGTTTTCATTGAAGCAGTATTTCCCTGTTACTTTATTCTATTTTTTTTTTCCCAACACAGCTAATCTGACATTAGGCTACAGCAAATGTAATAAATACTGAGTTATTTTTCACATATGGAAAATGTTCCAAAATATTAGAAACAGCCTGTATTTTTAGGATGTTGCTTTCCATAACAGTGCTTATCTTTTTCCTCTCTGTTATGACATGCAGTACCAAATATACTGAGAAGGACATGACAAAGCAAGCTAGAAAATTAGAGGTATTTGGAGCTGCAAATGGAGGGTATAGGACTACAATGCAATGGGCCTAGAATTATCAAAATTATTTTATCTAATTCTATAAGGGGCCTTAGCATATTAGGGGGATGTTCGATTTACTTCTAAGAGAAATCTATGAGCACACTGCTGTATATTTCTTACGGTAGTTCACTGTTATTTATATAAATATTTCTGGATTTCCTTTTTCAGTTCACAAAGAGTCTGAAGCAAGGACTAAATGGAAGTGATGGGTCAACAACATGTTTTTTCCCATTGTTTTATTTAAACCTGTTTCACTAAACTTGCTATGAAGTTTCACTCCCTAAATCTGATAGTATGTAAACTCAAGATTTGTAAGGTACAGGCCATTCAGTATGGCACTGATTTTTAATTGATTGGTGTAATTATTAAATACATCCACTGGGAATCTGAATTAATTTAGAAGATACGTTTGAATCCTAGTTTTGCAAAGACCAAAGCACCTACTTAATTTATTTGCCACTGGATGGAGTTAAGAGAAATTTTGTGCAGCCTATGTATATATTTCTGCTACTAATATTTTGCAACAATTGCTTTAAAGCACTTTTTCTATTTTTCTGAAGTACTTCAGAAACTACTTAGTATATGGGACAAGTATAAAAGGAAGCTTAAAATAGTTTGACTATGGTTGTCAACACTTTTTAACAAATATGTAGTTGGAGGTGATGAAGAAAGACTGTTCACCTCTGATTATGATCAGAATAAATTATTTTACTTACAGCTTAATAAATAGTAGAAAAGAATATTATTCCAGGCAGCTTTAGCATGTACTGAAGTTAGGAAAAGACATAGACAAGTGTCACTGTAACTGACTCTACATGCAGTAGAGAATGAAACTTAGAATATGTTTGGCTAGGTGAAATAGATATCAACAAACATAAATCTTGACTGGCAATGTGCAAAAAATACAGAAGTGAGTCAATCTAATTATTAGTTGTGATGTAGAATTTTAGTCTGGAGTTCTCTCATGATGATGCTACGCAGAGGAAAGATATCAGTATCACAAGTTATTTGATCATCTCTGATATATCATTCTTCTGGCAGAAGATTCCATTTTACATGAAGAAATTAGAATACGGTGTACCATTATTATGAGTTTAATTGAGCGAAAAGGGCTTAAAGTACTGAAGGATTTTTTTTTTTACAAAATTCCAGACAAGCTTTTAAAAAGTACTATTCTAAACTACACAAAAAATCTTTTGAACATAGATAGAGAGTAGACTTAGATGTGAGGTTGCCTCAGACAATTTGGTTCTGAAGGCTTTCATGGACTAAAGTCTACAGAAGTTTGTTCTGTTTTGACCTGTATATATGTGTATATACTCACCAACAAAACTGAAATCCAGGAAACAGAGGGTTCTCTAGAAAAGGGTGTTGCCTTCTTCTATTCAGTAGTATTTGTAGAAAAGCTAATAAATAATATTTTACAGAAAAGGTGTGGTTTAAACAGAAATAATTTTTCATATAGTAATTCTGCCATCATACCAGAGCACATTCATCATAACCATATTGAAATCAATAGAAGATATTCAAGGTGATTTTTGTCTAATCATTTAACTGAAAAGGTGAATCCCTCAAATACTCTGAGTGATTTGAGGATACTTTGCTGCAACATTAACGCTTTCCTTAGGTCAAATGTTTGCATGTTTAATTGTTCCTCCCTGTGGCATGTTGCTTTGATGCTCAGACGATGAAAAGGGAGAATTCCTAAAGCAGAGCTGTCATTCAGCAATGTAGTATTTTAAATGGCATCTTTATTGTACCTGAAAGCACACACCTACGTTGAAGTGAACTGCAGAGCACTGAAATGGATAGAGCCCATAGCTGGGATGGAAAGTGTAGGTGCCTCCTGGGAACTGCGATGGGATCTAACTAACAAGACTCAGGTGCATGCTGCAGGAACACTCCTGTATGGGCAGACACCATGCATGATGTCGTGTAGTTTGCACCACCTTGCAAGCCCAGAGCACAATCTTATGCTGCCTGGCTCTATAAACTGCAGAGAGGCACAAGGGCTTTTCAAATGTATTCATCCTTACCCTTCATGGAGATGTTGTTATTTCATATTGTGAGTAGTTATGTCCTTTTTGCTCTAATTAAAGAGTTTAAAATATCACTCAAAACAAGTAATGAAGATTTCTATCATTGATTTGTACAATTCCACAAACTAAAGGAAATGAGAGAACTGAAAATAAGGCTTTACAGACAGACACCTTAAGAATGTGCCCAATTCAGTACAAAATCCAGTGGTTTTTTAGAGCTGTTAAATTACCAATGTAGAAAAACTTAGGAAGAAGCTGGGTTTGCATATGAGTATAGAGTGCTGTATTCAAATTAATGGTCAGAGGAATCGTAGTTTGGAACACAAAATATTTTTTCCTGTCCACTTAATTATTTTTCCAGTTTAACACTAGAACCAATAAGGATGATTTGTAATAATATGTTTAAATGAGATACGATTTATGGAAACAAAAAACATAGGAAAGGTGACACAGCACTGTGCTGTAGCACACTGAAATCTGACTATCAGAGATTGACTCATTTAAAGCTTTCACATCTATGTCAGCATTCTCTTTGTTATGATTTTTATTTTAGTTTACATCCTACTGTAGGTGGAGATGAAACTTTACAAAAATGGGTGAAAGAAAAATTAACGTTATGTACAGTTCATACTCTTCACTGGGATATTAATAAGGGCAACTGATATAAGAGAGGGAGAAGGTTTGAAAGTCAAAGTGAAGACAAATGCTGTAGAAACTGTGCAATTTTAGTGCATGATAAGGAAAGGCAATGCATTTAACGAACACTGCAAGTGGAGCTGTTTCAAGCAGTGAGAGAGAATGACTTTTAAATTGAAAACGGAAATTCCATCTAAAGGAAAATAAATGATAAAACCACTATTCTCTTACAAAAGGCATGACATGATCTCATAAATGAGGGATGAAAACATCTGGAACCTGATAAAGACCATATAGAATGTAGGACATAGAAAAACATGCAAAATCTGAGATGGAAGCTATATCATACAGATGCCTATTAGACTGACAAGACGGAAGCGGTCAAAGAAATGTGGACGCAACAAAATACATTTCATTATAAACTATCAGACTTCCTTTTCTTTATGCTTTCTGTTTTGGCTTTGGATTATTTTATCTTCAGTCATTTTCCTTATTTTAAGAAAGGGGACAAGATTTAGACTTCATGGCCAAAAAAGATTTTATTTTCTTATAAAATAATAAAGTTGGGAGACCTTTTTAGAATGGCTCATGTTACTTTTGTGGTCATTTCTGTAAATATTCCAAAGTAGTGGATAATCTTAATGCATCTACTTTGACTACAGTTGTCTGGTAGATGCTTTTATGGTGCTCTTGCTCCACTGAGGTTACAGAGCTTTCAGATTTCAACTCACATTCTGTAGAGAATTAGAAAAATGTTACATAAATTGTTTCATAGCTGCACTCACAACGTGCAACACAGACCATCACTTACAATTTAAGGGTCCATAAAACATATAGTGTATTTAACTCCTTTGTTTCAGTAACTACAGAACTTGCAGCACCCTGTGATAGTGCATTTTATGATTCTTCCGACTAAAATATGACAAACTTCAATATATGCCCTGAGATGTTAGAACTTCTTTTTCATGAGCATATTTGGCTTCAGGCAGCAATGTTCAGTTGGTATCTCACTAACCAATTGTAAGACCATATAAAACACTGGAAGTAAACACAGAGCAAAATCTGTGTCTAGAACTGCAATATTCTTTTTTATTTGAAACAAACAGACAAAACCACCTTAGTGCGCTTGGTGCAGTTGAATTAAAAACATGCATTTTTTGCCAGAATCACTGTGCAACATGCAGCCAGAAATGCTGGGAAGTCAGCCTAATTTTCAAATATGAGCATCTCAATAAGATAACCAAATTGCACATTTGGGTACTTACATGGACACTTAAATGTGTAAATGCCCACTCTGTGGATCTAAGTGCTGATTTGAGCATTCATGTTTGAGATTTAGATATTCCATTAAAACATCCATATTTGATATCAGACCCGTAATGTATAAGCGTATTATTAATGTTTAAATAGTGCAAGAGCATATGGGCCAACTATACATCTTACTGGGTAGCTGAATATGTTTTTACTACATATGCATTGTATATGATAAAACAACAGCACTGAGGATCCCAGTAAATGTACAGAAAATGCCTTGAACACAGCTTGGACAGAGAGAACAGGAAATCTCTGCACTGTAAAATAAGAATTTTTCAGGATATGCTTTTACTTCTAAATACATGCACTATAATAATGTTTAGAATATGAATATAGTAATAATCATAGAATTGTATTTTTGCTCTGGATAGTCATACTAGAATCTGGAGAAAGGTCACTTATTGTAATAAAGATGTTAGTGAGTTAAGATGCTTCCCTAAGCAGCATTTGCCCGGTATATTGGATATTAAGCATGCCAGACATACCAGACACATAGCCTCATTCGGTCAGGAATGAATGTCTCTGTTGAGCTTTTTCAAGTCTTCTCCTCCCTGCTCACTGAACAATCTTCTTTTATGTTTCTGTGGGGCTGTCCAAGTACTCTTCCATGTACTATAGCTTGAACAAAATACTGTGTGTTAGAAGCACCTCAGGTTTAAAAAAAACCCTATGCTTAAGCCGGAAAAAAATTGCAGTCAACCCAACCTCCCATGGAACTACTGAGAAACTGTGAAAATCTTTGTGTTTGACTTTTACTTCCAATGTGCAGAAGTCTTTGATGTTAAGCTTTTGGAGGGGTGATGAAAGTACCAAAATAACTGTGACAAACTTGAATGGACGTTTGTTTTTAAAATGTCAAACAAACAAAACTGCCTGTTTGCAGAAGGACTGGTCTCCCTAAAGTAGGAACCTGAAAGCTCTAGCACAGACATCCAGAACTTGTGTTTCTAAGGCAGCCCTGCAGCACGCAGACCCTTGAGCCAAGTGGCTCTGGAGTCCTTTGCAAGGCAGCCCTGCCTGGGGGTGGAGAAAAGTGGTGGCTTCTCCTCAGTTGCTGGGTACCATGAGAGAAGCTGAGAAGAATCACATCAGCTTTGCTTAAGAGAAGGTGCAGGTATTCTGCAAATGGCTTTCCTTTTATTTGGAATGGAAATGGGAAGGTAAAGCTGTATTGGGCTTTTCCTGAGGATGTTCATTGCAGGTATAACCTCCATGATCAATGGCTTCTCGGACTCTGGTTTTTGCAGAGTTGGAGTGAGAGCTAAAATATGCATCAGTATGAAAAAGCAGAAAGTAGGCGGCGAAAATGAGTGCAGAAAATCAAAGGATAAGGGACTGTGCAGTAAAACACACGGGTCCTGGCATTAGTCGTGTGAAGGGAAAAATGACAGTCTAGAAGCAAACCATCTATTTTTTCACTATAAAAAAAATCTTATCTTAGTCAAAATTGACTCCCATTACAACAGAGTGAAATAATTTTAAAAGATTCAAGTCACTATTATCTTAAACAATCATGTAATCATTAATGTTCCAATATTTGAATTAATGAACTCTAACTATGGGTGATTTTTAGATGATTCGGCTTATGGTAACTGGGAGTAAACAATGATTTTTAATATTTTCAAATATAAAAGAGGTTGCTTAAAACAAACTACATCTAATTTCAGGAAATACATTTTTTTTTTTTTAATTTGGCAGTTAGTTTTTCTGTTCTACATAGCTTGTGGGATATTTTGATGCCATTAATTGCCATGGTACAATGTATTGCAATACCATATTATGTTCTGGTGCAAATGAACACAAGTTTTGAATTGTTTTGATTATATAAGGCCTGATAGTTTGAGTCCATTTTCTTCCCTATACTTGAAGATAAGCAACATCTATTTTGTCCCTGAAGAAATTGTCATCATTCATTGTGCATAAAAGCACAAGGGAACTGAATGTTGAACAGTTTTCTTGATTAATAAAACTTTTAAATTCACTTGAGAAACACTGACTTAACAAGTAACAGCTGTTGCTAAAGAAACGTTATATCAATAAAAACAGATCACCTGTACATTACAATATTATGAATGTAATGTTAAGCATCTATGTTTCAGGTAGGACAAGTCCCTAGAAAGTAATTATTTTTTAAATATAAATTAAGTATCACAAAGTTCATATGATTTAAAAATAAATGTCTGACTTTAAGAAAGGATTTAAACAGCTAAATGAATATGACAGCAGTTATTCAATAATAAAAATGTGCCACAGTAAAAAAAGAATATTTAATGAACAAAATAATCTTGCTTATAATCATACTTTACCATTTTTTTTCTGGACTTTTATCTATTTTCATTTTCCAGGCTTTTTCAGTTTACTGATGCTACTGTAATTTTAATAAGGCTGCCAAAGATTACCTTTTATCCTTAACTTTAGTAAGGCAAAATTTAACACTCAAATACAAGTGGTGTTGTATTTTACATATTAAACACCACTGAAAGATGTTGAAATTTTGGCTCCTGGAAGTTGATATATCAGCCTGACACTGCATTGTTTCACTAGCACACAATGGGGAAAGTCAATAGCATGTTCCCATTCAGACATAAAATTTGAAGTCTACAGTTCCACACTTGTAGGCTCAGTGGAAAAAAAAAATAAACAACCTAATGTTTCACTAAGTACTGAGGAAGGTATAAAGCTTCAGTGCAGATCACTTGTACCTAGAATTGTAAAAATTCTCTGGCAGACTTGGAAAAAAAATTGTAATTTTGAACTATTTAAACAAACTGAAAAACCAAACAACCTAATCTCAATAGACTAGACTAGACTAATTTCAATTGGAAATTTCAATGATAATCTAGTCCAACCACCTGACCACTTCAGAGTTGACTGAAGTTGAACCATGTTGTTAAGATCATTGTCCAAATGGCTTTTAAACACTGACAGGCTTGGGGCTTCAACCACCTCTCTAGGAAGCCTGTTGACTGCCCTCTTAGTAAAGAAATGTCTCCTAATAACTAGCATGAAAATAAAGTATAACATTTCATTAGTGTGGGTTTTGCTGCTTTTGGGGAGGATTAAAGTATTTGTGGCACAAAAAAATTTACCTAAATATTATCTGCAAGATGGAAGAAAGCATATCTCTGAATCCAGACATCTAATAAACTTATCAGGTGAGTCTTATCAGGTGAGTGTCCTGAGATGGACAAGACCTATACTGAGGTCCTCTGCACAGGTACTGTCTGAAAGTTTTCTGTTTTGAATATCTTATGAAATAATCAATGGCTTAAAAGAACGGTAACAGGCTAGCTTTAAAAATTCTGGGTGAAACCACACTGAGAGAAGTGAGGCAGCCATGCTTCTGTCCCTGAAACAAGGTATTCTTTTATTTAATGGAGTGAAAAGTAAACATTCTTCCAGTTTCCTGTTTGGCACCAAAAGTTGCATCATAATTCTTAGCCCTTGAATCCAACGTTTTTAAAAATGTAAGAAATGTCAGTATAAGCTGTTCTGACACAGAAATGTAGTTTTTTTGTTTGGCTTTGGTAGAAAATATTAATAAATATGAATCTCCTTTTTGTGTGGCTCATACCCAAAAAAATGATAAATTCATTTTTTTTCCAAAACATAAATAATTTAGCCTATTTGTATCTTACAGGTTGGGAATTGCCAATATCTTCTTGAAATGTGATAAACTGGCTAATAATAGAATTCAGTTAAATACAGTTCATTCTTCCTGTGCTTGTCTTTCTTGAAATAGAGATGGTCAGGTCCCTGTGTCCTGACTGCTGAAGATGGACTGTTGTTGCTACAAGACTTGCATTCTTTAAAGTAGGATTACTGCAGTGCTGAAATACAAGTGGTATAAACCTAAATATATTGTGATCAGTTTTCAGTCTGAAAATGTTCAATGCACTAAGCATTTTCAAACCAATCCAAGTTTTATGAGGATTTGTTGTTGTTGTTTTGGTCTTTGGCATTTGAAAATAAGGAAGCTTATTTGTCCCATCCCTTACATTAAATGCCTGGGTTCTGTGTTCATCTCTGAAAGAAACAGATTGTGAATAGTTTCCTTTTAACAGAAAAAAATGTCTGTAGACCTTGATCATCTTTATGTCACTCTTCTGCATCATGCTTTGCAACTGAAGCTGTACTGCAACTAACAGTTTAATCGGATTCTATGAAGAAACTTACAATATATTAAACAGTTAAAGAGAGGAAAAGAGCTTCTTTAAACTTCTAGTCAGTTTCTAAAAACTTGGCATATCCTTTGAAATGTCAGTAGTCCAGTTTAATGCTGCATGAACAACCAAGGTTGCATAAGTGATAAAACTTGATGAATATTAACCCAAGTCAAACACTATGCATGGAAGGCTCTTTTTTCCACCCGAGACTTTTTTCAGTGAAACACTTCATTATAATGAAAAATTAATGCTTTAAGAGATAAGTCTGAAGAAACAGAGAAGTGAAGATTTTTTTTTTTATTGCCAACTTGTCTGTTTATAAAGCATGTTGTTAACAAGGCAGTAGCTTGAGTATATGGCATATTCAGACACCATCAATCAGCTAATTAATTATTAACACATTTCACCTTACATTTCAGATTTTTTTTTTTTTTCTTTATTTTGGGTCATAAAATAGGCAGAGAGTGTTGTTTATTCACATTTTAGCAACAGATTTGGATTTCAGAAGGCATCTTCTCATTTCTATTTTTATTATTCACAGGGCGTTGGTTCCTTCTCGGGGATGGGATTTGAAGCTTCTTCTAGTTGAAATCTTTCCTGCACAGTTGTACTCCCAGTCTTCTGTGGTTGGTCTTCCAATACGAAAAAAAACTATTAGTTATTAACCTTGTGGTAATAACTTTCCCCCCCCCTCCCCCCAGATAACTTCCTTGTATTACATTTGGCTGAATTTTGAATTGTGATCACATTTTGGCAAGATAAGATCACTTGATTGCATTCTATTTAATAAGCTACCAGAGAAAATTTTACTCCTTCAACTAATTTCATTATGGCATTATTTTTTTTAATAGAAGATATTTCTTCTGTTGGCTTACAACAATAATTTTACTATATTGACATTTTCTGATTCCTAAATGCTCTGTCTTGTTACTCAATATTCTTTCAAGATAGCATATTTGTATGGAAGTTACCATGTAAACCTGTGTGCAGATACAGGTGATTGTTGCCTTCAGATCTTTGCAGTCTGAGATTGAGGTTATGACAGAACCATTTCTATGTTCAGGGAACTTTGATCATTCTTTCACCTAGCTCAAGGAGTACTTTTTTCATGCTTTTAACTGTGCTTGAAAGTTCTGAAGCCCTCATACTGGTGAAGTATACGATCTTTTCACATTTTGAGGGGGAAATGCTGTGTGTTATACTGTCACTGAAATGGTGTAAGTGGTCTTTTGCAAGCATAAGGTGTGTGTCCATGTTGCGAGATTTTCTTGTTATCTTGCTGCCTATCTAAATAGGCAGACAGGTCCAAAAACTCAGACTCAGAAGGATATTAAGACCGCTTTCAAAAACTTGCTTGGGCTGCTATATCAAGTCTTCACAATGCTGACAGCATATGCAAGGCAGAGGAAGATAATTCTTTAGATATAATTACTGTTTTTTCCTGACATATGGCCCATGATCTTCCACAAACATTGGACTTCATGCGGATTTGACAATATTACTTAAATTACCCGAAGATTATGCACTCTTAACTACACCTCTGCTATGTTTCCTATTGCATTTGTTGCTTCTAATTTAGCTCCTCTTTCCTCTGCCATAATTATAAGCAGATGGAAAGTGCATTTGCCTCTGTGGATTTGAAACAACATTGTCTGTCTTGTTTAGCACAGGGAAAAAGCTGAAGCAAGAGAGAGAGAATAATGCACGCTGAGTGAAAGTGCATGAAATCAAAACCGACAATTTGGTCTCTCTGGCTGATTGAAAGGTCCCAGGGAATGACCTATCATCCTGGATTAGATCAGACTTGGAGACAGAGTCAGGGCCCAGTTATTCTGATTTCCAAGGCTGCATCTATTAGCAACAGAGCAACCTTACTGACTGCATCACACTTACTGTTGTGTTGTAACTGCTTCACCCAAATTAATGAGCAGCAGGTTGTTGGGCAGCAGATTGGAATATATGAGGAAAAAAATGGAAAAAAAGAGGAAGTGGGTAAAAGATGATTCGAGGAACAATGAGAAAACTAAAAACAGAAGGCAAAGCTGTGAGTATAAGCCAGAATTATTTTACTGAAAGATGGAACATCAGTTGAATGGGACTGTGGTTAGATAGACTGTTAGGTGACTGAACAGTCTGCCTGTTTTAAACATACCATTTATCAATGAGAGAACAGTAGCCAGCAAGTGTCTTGGAGAAAGGCGAAAACATGACAGGGGAACTTCATGTTGCCTTGAGACACTTTACCACTGAGTAAGAACTCTTAGTTTTATATCTTGTTTCAACAAGTGACAGCACTTCAGTGTGTTTTGAATGAGTGCGCAGCATGACTAAGTTATATATACCAGTGCATGGGAGTGAAAATTATACTTCCTTGTGTGAGAAAGGAGATATAATTTGGTTGTTGAAGGAAAATTTCTCAAAGCTGAATTGCAGGAGGTAGTAGATTTAAAATCTGCTAGAACTGTTTGGAGAAGACACTGGTATATTTTAGTACCCTAAAGTAGCTGTACAAGAGATGTTTTATGGCTTCTTTGGAGAAATTTCCTTTGCACTCTACATTTTTATTTCATACTCCTTGCTAGACAGAACTTGGAAAGAATTGTGAGTACTTCTTGGTAGCAGAGCTGCCTTTTGAGGGTTAAAAAAAAAGAGCAAGCTTATAAGGTTAAAACTCAAACCTGGTGAAAAAATGGTTTTTAGAAGAGATGTTCCCACTTCTGATCTGAATTACAACACAGCTATATGGCAAATTTATTTATGTGTCATTTCAAGAACTTTAAAACAGAAGTAAGTTCTTCCGAAATGCAGAAAACTAAACAGGTAATAGAATGGTGGAAAAAATGAGATTACTCATGGGAGGCTTGTTACCTAGAATGTAGTAATGACCTAGAATGTAGTAATGACCCATCAGTGATGGGTGGTAGGAAGAACTAATGACAGAAGGAATAATAGGACAGCTTAGAGATTGAAGACAGAACTTTTTTGGTTTTAACTGAAAAAAGCAAAGAAGGCCATTGAGTACTTTAAAAGGTCTATAATATCCCTGACATCTAACTTAAGTATATCTCATTTTGCTGGATTTTCAGTAGTCCAAGTAAAGCCCTGGAATTTAAAACAAGCAGAAAGTTATCAAATTTTTTCATAATCAATATTAAGGAAAAATCTGAGTTTGCTCGATGTGGCTGATATCTTGTTGTTCTTTTATACTTGTTAACCCTAACATGCTGCACAGAGTACTGAATTAACACTCACTAGAAAATGTGCAGTTTTAGACTCTGTGTTTTATTTTTCAGTCCGTCTTTATGCTCTATGAGCTAAGATGCAGTGTGCAGTCATCACTGCTAATCAAACTCTTAAAATGCCATCTTTCTTGACCTCTTGAATCTCTCATGGTTGCTCTCCTACCTCTCCAAAATCTGTCTGCCAAATAGGTGAAAACAGGGATTCTTATTCATCCTTTTATTGGTTCTTACTTCTTTCTATTACAGAAAATGAAGCTGATTCCCTTGTCTGTCATCTTTTTGTGTCCTTGCACTGATGCCGCCTTAAATTCAGATAATAAGTCTTTGGATCAGAGTCCATCTTTTCACTCATTCATGGGCAGAGCCTCACTACCTGGGAGACTGGTCCTTCACTAGGTTTCCCAGGTGCTTTGGTGATGCAATGACTTAATAAGAATTGTGTGTCTAAGATCTTTTGCAGTCCACAAGGAGGGGAAATGAATACAAATGAGTAAACGACCAGTTAAAAATAAGAGAACCTTCCTTAGTAGAGAGGCATCCCTGCCCATTGGAGGGAGGTTGGATTGGAAAATCTCTAGGATCCCTTCCAACCTAAGTCATTGTATGATTGTATGATAGTAACAAGGAAGTGAAAAAAATAGTATTGACTGTGAACCAGGTGAAAATACTGCCTTTGGAATATAGTATAGAATATAACTCTTTACTGACTTCATCTATATATATACACCTTAGAAGGCTCTAACTGCTTGCTACTCAACTAAATTTTTATACAAAAGAAGATGATGTGATTTCTAGAAATCCTTACAAAAATCCTGTTACTTTTTAATTGAAATACATTCATCTCTACAGAAAAGTAGAATGCAGAGATATCCCAGTTTTTCCAAAGCTGTACCTCTCTTTTTTTTTTTTTTTTTTTTTTGGCTTCTTTCCCTCCCCCGAGATTACACAAAGGTGTAGGTGAGAAGTTATATTTACAGGATAAGGCATTCTGATTTGTGGATTTTGCTCTACAGGACATTTTCTGGATCAATTACTTGCTCAAGAGACTTTGTGTGCGTACTTACAAAGTCTTGTCCTGTCTGCCACAGCAACCCAGATGCTGAATGTATTCTACAAATGAAAGAAATGCAAACCTCAAGTAAAAATGAAATTTTGCTGCAGTCGCAGCACCCTGATGTTGGAACCAGGCTACTAAATCAGACATAAAACTGAATACACGAACTTTTCTTTTTAACAAAAGATCATTGTGGAAGTAGACTAGTGAATCCTTGACTGACAGAAAAAAGTATGAACCAAGACGATTAATTAAGTAGTCGATAGTAAACTCATTCCAAATGTTTGCAATAAGAATGTGACTGAGTATGCAGAAGCAGCACTGCATTTAAACCCCAGATACTTATCAATACTGGTAGAAAGCACTCCAAGAAATTGGATGTTGTTTGTAGTGGATCATTTCAGCAACGATTCATCAGATGCTATCATGTATATCTGACAGAACTCAAAACTGGCAAATGTTCTAATGGAACATAATAACAATGAGTCGTACATTTGTAGCACTTACTAAAAAGAATTCCAGGATTGACAAATTGGAGTGGTAATGTTGGCAGACGTAAAATGAAGCATTTATACAGTATATACAGTATTCGGAGATGTGGAATAGATTCCAATATAAAATGCAGAAAGGTTTCTTAACATCTTTCTGAAGCTTCATGCCAAGATGGTGCCTGATTTTTATCCTGTCACTCACAAACCCCTTTGCATCTGTTGTTTCAACGTGTGAACAGTGACCCGGTTCAAGCTGCTGCTAAAACTTGATCATTAATTAATGAGGAAAACTGGTTGATGGGTAATTAAAAGCAGAGTAGGAAAACCTTGACTATATATTTGCAAAACTGCACTTGGAAGAAAGATGGAGAGTTGTTTAAGGAAAATGAAGCCATTTTGAAATGAGATATTTAGGGAGAAGCAGTTGCAGAGTATCACACTTTTCAAGCACTATGGGAGGCCCCAACCTTTCACCTTCCTGGGAAACTTCACTGTAATAATCTCAGTTGCTGGACTGGCCTTGTACTTGACTCAGAGTTGCATGTCCTCTCCCAAGAGAACATAATCAAAAAGCAGGCTTTAAAGGGCTCTAGCTCATCAGAGCTGCTTATAGTCACAGGTGTATCTACAACAGCTAATGTCTTTTTACATGGACAAACTTATTGTGGAAAAAGATGGATTCCCTTACACCAGTATGCCTGGAGCCCTCATCTGAATATTGTACTTGCACTGCCAGAAAGTTCCTTTCATCACCAAGAATTGCTTGAGGCACAAATCCTGCACCTTTTCTGTGTAGACCTTTTGTCTGGAACTTGTCTTAAATCTATTTGTCCAATACATTTATGATTTATTTGTCTGTGATAACATCTAAGAAAACACTTACAGTATGTTGTGCTAATCTATTCTCCTTTGCCATCTTGCATCTATTAAAAAAAACTTCTTCAAAATTGTTATCTATTTTTTTACCTTCTCTTTTCTCAATTCTCTACGGCTTAAGACAATAGGGCAGTGATCCAGATCAGAGCTTTCCACAAAATAAACACAGGCTCATATGTAGCTCTACAGAAAACATTTTGTAATTCTGTATGTCCCTGGAGAGTCTTTTTATCTGCTGTTTACTTCACTTTAAAATAGTTTCACCAACATGATTATCTGATTATTTTTTTTCACAGTTGAAGGTGATCAAGTTAAGTGGAAAAACTGTAGCTACACACACACAAATTATTTTACACTCATTGAGGTTTTGACTGACATGTAAAATCATGTTAAGTAATGATTTTATTCAAAGGTACTAACCACAGCTAAACTACCAACCACAAATCGCTAGGAAATAATCCCAAGCATTTTTTGAGTAATAACTGCTAGTTTACACCGCTACATAGCTGCTGAAATACGTGAAGGCAAAATTATCAGAAGGCACAAGAAGGGATCTGGGGTTATGAGCAAATCAGTCATATTTATTTGGCCACATGATAACAGGACAGGCACATTGCCAGAAAGCAGGATTTTCTGAGAAACAGCCCTAGGTACTGCAACAGCTGCTTCTTACGCCACTTCTGCTGCTTCTTTCGTAGACGTTAGGTCTTAAAGAAGAAAGAACACAAGATCTGAACACATTAATAATAAATCCTCCAATTAAATTCAGCAAGTCCGTTTTTGGTGTATGCCTTGATCAGTGTCACACACAGACGTCCACACACACGGTTATACGCATACTAAAAAAATTCATTTCAGAAGTGAAAGAAATGGAGATTCCATCAGAAATAAAGATGTTGTGTACCTGAACAGAAAGACTGTCTAGTTACTTTCATTTTCTTCACTTACTTTCAAGTCGTAGCACTCTATTTTTAAACTTCACTTTCAACAAAGATGCCTTGATGGTCATTAAATATTAAATCCATTCTGCAAGGAGGATGGTTTCTCCTTCTGCAGAGGATGAGATCTGGCAGAGCTAATTCTGCCAGTCACATTGATGTGATCTTCCTCAGGCATGCTTGCAATCTTCCACCATGGAAATACATATTTTTGCATTTGAGTGCCTCTTTCCCAAAAGGTGAGTGGAAAATGATTTTTTTATTCTGTTTATTTGAGGAAAATACAATCGTTATTTCAGTTCAACCTTTTTTAGGTACTAAGCTTTATTTTGTGCTTAGTGCTTACTGCTGGGTCAAGGCAGCTGTGCGGTATGTTGGACACAGGTGCTGGGTTTCTGCTGAACTCAGCAGAAGCAAGGAGCCAGGAGCAGCTGGTTTCTCAGAGACAAAAAATCCTGCCTATTTGAGAGGCAGATACTCTGGTTTGCAGAAGTGGCTGGATTTTCCCTCTGGTGCCAGGAAGAGGCTCCTGGGTCACCACTCCCTCCATAACCATGCCAGAGACTTCACTCGTGGCATCACGCCACTGAGCTCAGCAAGGTACAATGGGCTTTAGGTCAGGCTGGGAGAAGAGCAGACCTGGAGCCTGCTGCTTTGCACAGCCTGCAAAAACACAGGAGGAGCAGGAGTTCCTGCTTAGCTCCTCCAGGCACCCTGTGTGAAGCCTCCCTGCAAGGAGAGGCAGAATCAACACAGTGTGGTGGTTCTGCATCCTGCCTCATTGCTAGGAGCTCTGGCCAATGATGCCATGAAAACCATGTATGAAAACAAATCATCCTTTCCTGGCTTTGAGTAGACACACAGTACGTAAGCATCACCTTCCCAGGGCTGGGAGGGTTTCCATTTTCTTCTTCTTTCTTTGAGAAACGAGGTTAGAGCTCATTTTATTTATGCTTCTGTAACTCAAGAGTAACTTCTCTATGGTCAATAGACGATGAAAACAGTGAAGATCAATTCTGAGGCAGTTAGGAGACTGACCAAAACAAAAGAAAAAAATCTGCAAATAGTACTGTCTCTGCACAGGATATTTTTTTATAATGAACATGAGTGGAAAATGTAATTATTTGCACAGTTCTTAAAAAATTCAATTTGAAACAAACACCACTTGGTATTTATAAACTTGGAAAATGTTCTATGAGGTAAAAAGACTCAAAGTTTAGTCCAAAATTCAAAATTATATTTTCATTTTGTAATTCATTTTGGAAACCTAGAAGTCTTGATATCTGTTGTGTGAAAAGTGATATTACTTTTCAAAATACTTTATTACCTAAAAAGAAAGATAATGGTGAGAACAGATTTAATTTTCTAATATTTTAATTTCTATACTGCCTAAACACTATAGTCAGTAGTCTTCTTTATGCATTTGACTAAAAAATGCTGATGATATATGGCAGCAGACCTTAAAATGGGTGTGAAGAAAAAAAAAAAATCTTTGGACTAGTCCTGTTCTAGCAGCCTACAATAGGATGGGCTGGGATACGAGGGTAAAAAAATAAATTGAAAACTATACACTTGCATTCACTTCAAATAACCATAATTACCTAAGTTTATAATGACATGTAATCAAAATATGACTTGGGAGAGTTGTCTTTGCCACTCTAAAATATTTTTCTCACTGAAAAACATAATAATAATTAATAATAATAATACCACACTTAATGATAATCAAGATGCAGATGGATAGTGATTTGATGTGCTCATTTGTAACTGTTTCAAGGTATGAGCACATCTGATTACCATATTTTCTATGGGAAGTTATTCTGCTTTAAACGTTGCTCATGTCAAGGAGAAGGGTGTGCAGGGTTAAGGACAAAAGGAATATGTTTGTGTCCTTCCTTCACTGGAAATGAAAGGCCTGTGGACTTTTGGCAGGTGCTGTTGACAGCATGGTGGGAGGTAAGACATTAGATGGAAGGAGTGCAGATGTCTGTCCCCTTAACGTCAGGGTAATGGAGATGATGCACTACATAGCTAGTGCTGTGCTCTGCCCCAATACTGAGTGCTCCTCAGCACAGGAGGAGTTTGCTTATTTCCTAGGATTTGTGGGAACACAGAACTTTACAGGCTTTGACACAACACCCACTCTTGAACTACTGCCTCTCAGAGAAAATTACTTTGTTTAAAGCTGATCTGGACTTCATTCTTGAGGACCACAAAAAACTCTGAAGTGTCTCATTAAACACGCCATGAGACTATTGCATTGTCATTTGAAATTCTGTGGAAACCAAAGCAGCCCTTCAGCCTTAGAAGCTCAATACCAGCCATGAGAACCAGAGGGGTCTTGGGTGAAAGAGGCTGGGTAATCCCTCAGTTCTCAAAGCTCCAATTAATATCTGATATTTAGTTGCTTTCTCACATTAAGCTTTATTATGCTTCTCCTTCCTAGTGCCTGCCGTTAAAAACATCGCTATGAGCCTCAGTTCTCCAATTGCTGTTTGGAGGTGGCTTCTGTCTGAACCAATGGGGAAATTTCCCAGTTCCCATGCAGAAGAACTAATAGTGTCGCATTTTAGTGTTGTATCTTCTACATTGACTACATTTTCCAGACTTGTCCTGACAGAAGGAATGTTTTCTACTTAAGCATTTGTATATCACCAGGAGCTTGCAGTGGAACCCCTTCATTGATTTCTTTTCATATATGACTCTTAAAAAAAAATCAGATCTCAACCTCATATCATATGAGCTCAGTCATGCCACTAGCCAGACAAAAGACATAAAACTGAAACTAATTTGTGCTTCACAAAGCTTGAGCATTGAAGGTGAATTCTTCTCTGTATGACTGGTGCAAGCTACCACAGAGAAAAATACTTGTTGTGTAAGGAGGAAATCTTTGCCTATTGTCAGACAATAATTAGCCATATTAGCCACTTTTCCAAGTCCGGAAACTTCCTTAAGGCAGCAGCATTCAGAGGCATAAAAAAAAGAGAGAAATGGATCTCTGGGAGTTGTGCACATCTGTTGAAAACTAGCAGCCAATTCCCACCTTGTGCTCATCTGCAGGGGGCAGAGATGGAGGGAAAGTTCCTGCAGAGTAGTGTTTAAAATCACCTATACAAATATTAAGCAGCATGTCATCCTCCTACCCAGGCAGTGACATTTGCACATGGAAGGGACAGGACCCACAGGTGAAGTCTGCTGGAGTAAGATGTTGAGGAGTTAATCAGCAAGAGAAACTCCTCCCTGGGCAGACACATACAACAATTCTTGTTATAGAGTGGCACAGCTGTGCATTTTTCCACTTTCTCTGTTCTACAGCATTCCCTGGAGACTTCAACCTGCCAGAGTACCTGCTGATGGTACCCGGCCTTTCAAGCTTTACATGCCCTCAAAAGTGTGTGTGCATGTTGTTGCCAAGCTTTAAGCATAAAGTATGTATTTTTGTACTGTTGATTAACCTTTCTTACAGGAATACAGATCCGTACTATAAACAGACAATAAAAACAAAGTACTTACTCAGCAGTATTAAAATATAGTAACTTCTGAATATTTTATGACACTTTAGGTGCAAAACTTTACCAGAGGCTACTACTAAATAATTGTGCTAAGAAAATGAAAAGAACAAGTGGAATATAGCAGGAGAATAGTATCAATTCAATCACCCCTTACCATCCTCTCCTTTTGTATTTTCTTTGTACCACATAACTCTGTTGTTATTTAGAGCAAATTAATATCATTGTTTCATTAAAAGCAACTTTTTGTAACCTATAAATATATTTTAAAACTAAACTTTCTTTGTACAGTATACATGAAATAATTTGCCACAGCAGGCTGTCTGGAGCAGAAAAGGTAATTACATAACACAGTCTGTAATAAAATGGTAGTTGTATAAAATAGATTTTTTCCTAGAGCTTAAAACTGAGTCAGTTCCCAGACTTTGGTGTCATGTTCTCCGTAGCTAGAATGGGATGACACAGCATTATTACTATTTATGGTAAATTATTTCATATTTTTAGATATATTTATCTTGACCTTCTGTGTGTTAACCACTTGGACCACTGTAAATTTTACAGGATGTTCTTTCTTAATTTTCCCACATGTTCTTCAAACTTATTTGGGAAACATGCAGTCAAAATATGTAGAATAATTTTAAAGTAAATGAATGCAAAACTAAACCAGAAAAATGTTATGAACTATAAATATGAATAGTTGCATTTTAAAATTCTTCCTTTATTACCTACTATCAAAATTATTTTTTGTTAAATGTTTCCTTTACCTTCCTTCTCTTGTGAAGTGTTTTTTGATTGTCTTCTTTCTGACATTTAGCTTTTCTGCTCTGGTCCACAGAGATCTTTTCAACTCTTGGATCTTCTCTGTATCTCTGATTTCATGAAGATAAGGAAAAGGAAAGCCGCAGACCTTAATTAGCTTGGCAAGATATTCACACCGAATGCTCTTTATCAGCATAATTGGATTAATAATAAAGTTCATTAGCAAAGTAGTTATACTACAGGGTTTTTTTAATTTTTTTTTTTTTTTTTACAGTGTGTCATTAAGCTTCAGAACTAACAGTCAGAAGAAGGCAATGGGACAGACAGAGCAGGTCTGTCAGGTTTACGTGCAGAAACAAACTTCATATTTATATGATCTCTCTGTATGCAGGCTGACATTTGATGGTCTGGTTTTGAGGTGAAAAATATTCAAAGTCTGTGGTAGATCTAAGGGTTATGCCAGGGTCCAGAAGGTGTAAGGTGAGCAGCTCCATGGCAGTCCAATAGCCAAGGTGCTCCTCCCTTTCCTTACTCTTCTTTTGTGAAGGTAAAATATTTGCTTTCCCCAGCCACAATCATTTCTTCAAGTGCAGAAATAGCTTGTTTTGAGCTAACTTATGGAGTTGTACTTTATACAGTACATGCCAAAATCTTTTAAAACCCAGGCAGTTCACCAACCTTAGGAATCTTTCTTTACTTGTAAGAGTAGCTCATGCTGTGTGTATCAGCCTGGTCCACTGTTTTACCATCCTTACAATAATTATGCATTCTAATTTATATAAAATAAGATCTGAAACAGCTACTGGGACATGACTAAAGTGGTGCAAGTCTTTCACCTTTGTATACCTTCTACAAGTTGCTTGAATTGTACAAAAGTTACCTCTGAAGGTATTTGCACATGTGGATAAAATATTTATTAAAATGTGGTAGTAAATGAGCAGTCTTGATGTGTGGTAACATACTAACATAGACAAATTACTCTAGTTAGAACACACCTTTGTTGCCTAAATAACGAAGTTTACCTCGATTTGCCCAAACCTACTGACTACATCTGCCTTGTCAGCACTGTCATATTACCCGTGTTTGCAACTATACAGTCAAAAAAACCCACAATTAAATTTTAAGTAATATCTTCTTCCTTCTGCTGATCGCAACATGCGTAGGAGCTGTGCTTGACTTGTGATTATTGCTGTTTTCTGCCTCTCACCTGCACTGCTCACCCTTTTACTGCACTCTCGTTAGGGGTCAGCTACACTAATGCATCCCCTCGCTTTGCCAGTGCTGCTGGCCCCACAGCATGTCACTTAACCATAAGGACTTCAGCCGTAGGTCACCAGGAAGTTTCCCTGGAAGCCGGTGTCATAACTTTGAATGAATTTTTGGTGGCACTTTTGATTTCCTCAACCACCCTGGGTGTCCTTAAGGACAGGACTCTCTGAGGGCGTGGCTGTGCTCTTGGGTAACTCCACAGTTAGTTTGGCAAGTGATAAAAGCTGATTTAATTTCTACTTCTTCAAGCTTCACAGCTTGCTGGCTAATCTGCTAATTGTGTTGGAGAAAATGGGGGAGAAAGTGGAAAGAAGGAGAGTAGTAATGAGACAACGTGAAAACATGTTGCTGTTGGGATTAGGAACAGGTCCACAAAGGAACAGGTCTTTCAAAATATTTCTGAAAGATCAAGGTTTGGTCAGACCTGTTTTAATCATGTAAGAAATGGCATCTTTTTCTAATAACTTGTAGTCACTCTCTGTACTTTAAAGGAGCCAAAGGAAAGGTCGCATGCACTAACAAAATGCTGCCCCTCTGTCAGAAGTTATATAGCCAACTAGATCAGTTCTCTGGTTGTTCCTATTTCCAAATCACCATTTTATTATAATTAATGTGCTATTGTACTTTTAAATATCATTTATAAATATGCATAAACTGAAATAATCTGTGGCAGAAAGGAATTTGGAGTAAAAACATTATGAAACCTATGCCTCTCCAATATTAAATATTATAATGTAAACATATTGCACATAATTACATATAATGACAAATGTGTCTCTGTGTGGTATGATTAGTTCTACTGCAACAAAAGAAGAAAGGAGAAGACATCACTCTAGCTGGCAACTATGTCAGCAAATAAATACAGATTAAGCATCTCTCTTTCCCCATTGTTCTATTTACTCATTACTATGAAGTAACCAGCAACTTGTATTCAACTACAGAGCTACATAAATCCACAAAGGGAATATAAAAAATGGTCACACTTACCCCTTTACTGGGGACAATGAGCTGGATTCAGATTAATATATCTCATTTAGACAAAGAACATGTGCAAAATGACTTGTCAACTTCACAAAGAGCAGAGGGGTTTTGTTGGAGTTATTTAGAAACTAGATGACAAATTATGCTCTGAGCATGCCTTCAAAAGATTATTCCATTGGGAGACCTATAAAATGGTTGGGGAAGAATCAAATCTAAACTGCATTGAGCAAAAACAAGGTCTTGAGTAGCTCTAGGAAACTTTCATCAGAAGTTTCATAAGAC
>NW_008582493.1:0-2406 GCF_000691845.1 Merops nubicus | reverse complement strand
ACTCTTTCTGAGGACATACACATATTAAATACCTTTGTGTTGACATCTGTGGGAGACTCCCCATAAATCAGAGCAGTGAGCCTAGAGCTATTGATGTAGTGTTGGCCAGGATATTTTAACAAACTGAAACCTCTGTAAAGATTCTCAAGCTCTGCTTGGCAGGAAAGCATCCACCAGTCTGAGAGCAAAAACAAGCCCCTCATCTGATTGTGTGGGAGAGGGCAAAAATAAGGGCAGTGCTCTAAGTGAAGCACTGAAGCAAATCTTCTGAAGATCTCACTTTTGTCCAAACACATAAAGAAAAAAAAAAAAAAAACCAGCTTCAGAAGCTTGGTGGGGTTTGTTTGGTTTTGGTTTTGTTTTTCCATTTTGTTTTCTGGACAGCTTTTATTTTCACACACAAGACAGCTAACACAAATGGTGAGATGAATGGTAAGAGGGCAGTTAGTAAACTGATTTTCCTATTATGTTTCTGTATTCTGACCTCTTCTCAAAACCAAAAGATACTCCCACTCAGACAGCAAAATTTACACAGGATTCAAAAACCAAGTGCTGATACTAACATGATCTGAATTAATGTATGAGAAGTAAAGCAGAATAACCAGAAGAAAAAAAATATTGTAATATGAAGTCAATATAGACTCATTCAGAAGCATCTCCCAACTTTCAATGCATTAAATCACTGGAAAGACATAAGATACATAAATGAATGCCGTGAAGGCAAAAAAGAGCCAGAGAGCCAGAGAAGAATGGGGAGCAAATGCTGCTCTTGCTCCTTTTCCTTAGTTATCTAAACTTCTCCAAGTATTACAGGAAAATACTCAACAAAAAACTTACCTAACTTGTTCATATCCACAAGTCCTGGAAATAGGTTGCTAAACATGGTATCTTGGAGTAGGCATGAAGTTACCTTGGAGCAGATATAAAGTACATTCTGAGAAGTATAAGCAGTGACACTCATGTCCAGTCCTGGTGCTGTATTACATTTCTGGCCTCCCAGTCTACTCAGGAGCACTTCTGAAGTACATGTGCAACAGCTCTGGCTAGCTACACACAGGCAGTGGAACAATAAAAAATGCTCGATGTTTCTTTCCACATAAAACAACTTCTGTCATGGTATAAACCACCAAATGGTAAACAGAAATATAAAGGTAAGTGATAGTTGTCTTGGCACACATAAAAATAATCCAAGTAAATGAAGAACCTGCTTATAAGTCTAAGTCTATTGCTGGCTAAATGTCCACAATAATTTTCTTCAGACATGAAAAATGTACACTATCTTTCTGAAACCGTAGACCGAAGGAGAGTGCTTCTGTAATTGCTAACACAGTAATAGACATTTCCTTGCTGTCCACACCACTGAATTGTGGGAAAAATACTCATCTATGAAAAATTTTGTGGAAATTATATCATACTTCTCCCCCCTCCCTCTGTCTTCCTTTTATTTTTTTTTGAAGAAAATTAAGTAACTCATGAAAGACTAAATGAATATCAATGAAGAACACACACATTTCTATGGGGGTTTTCTTCTGCACACAAAAGATAAATGTTCAGAGAGCATTATTTGCTACAGTGCTTTCTTTCCATAAGAGGCTTTGATTTTGCCAGAAATGAAAAATATTTATCATCTGCCTACAAAATCACATTTTTTAAAGTGAAACCAAAATATCTTGGGAGTGGCAGCTTTTGCAAACAGTGAGCTCAATGATGAGACAGACAGTGAGGACAAAGAGGAGAGAGAACTTTAGATGTGTAGAAGGACCTTCCCAATGAGAGATCATCTCTTTACTCCAGACGGCGTTGGCTCTCCCCTGCCTCCTGCTAGCTTTTTCCCTGCTGCGCACTTCCCAAAACAACCATTTCTTTTGCTCTCCCTGAGGGAGGAGGAGCAGAAAGGCCTGGACGGAGGGAGATTAAGTCTCATGTGCTTTGGGTGGCACAATCCCTTAGTCTGGAGTGACAGCCCACTTGGCAAAGGATAGGATGTTGCCTAAATCTGGTTTTCAGGTATGAAGTCTTACATTGTATCTGTGGTACCAGATACAGTTTAAACAAGGCCCAATAGGATTTATTTGGCCTATTCATGGAGCCCATCCTCCTCTATTTCTGTTAAGTACTCTGTTTCTCCAAGTGGTACCCAAACCTAGAACAAATAGATTCACTGAGCTGTGGCAGGAGCTGAAGGTGAAACCACTGACCAGTCATCCTTAACTCTGACAAGGGAACATGGCATTTCCTTGGTAATTCAATTGCTGTTGTTGGAGAAGGATATTAGAAAACTGAAATGTGTTCACCCATGTTACTTCTTTTTTTACAATAAGGAAGAATGAGCAATAAGTCGGCATGAATTTTCTTTCAAATAAAATAACATGCAAATAACCTCATGTAATGGTTTGAAAACAAACC
>NW_008582492.1:0-19742 GCF_000691845.1 Merops nubicus | reverse complement strand
ATGCTATGAGATTAGTCAAGCATGTTATCTTTTATCTTAAGTATTGGAAACTTTTTATCTGCTTACAGATAAACAGCTTAGTTTTAAATAAAGGTGGCTCTGTGGCTCAGAGGGCTGCTCAAAGTCACTGTGATAGTTGTCTGCTTGGGCATATATAAATATGCACTTGTGGCTGAATTTGAAAACTAACACTTCAGGTTTTTGTGCTGTGTCTTTGACACCACATAGCTAGGATCTCACTGCAATAAAGAGAAGATGATGTCTCTGTGGGAGATTAATGGCAATAATGGCTATAACCCTCAGCTGCTTTGTGCTTACTATAAGGCAAATCCCAGTTTCTTCCTGCAAATTACATTTAATTTCATGTTCAGGGAGGACTATATTTTCAGTTGTATTTCCCCCTATTCCTCCTCTTCTCCCTTCTTTGTTCCACTCTATTTTGTTTAGTGTGTTTCTGCATGAAGTAAAATGGCAGTATTTTAATGGAATTTGAACATGACTGTATATAGTAGAACTTATGAGTACTGCAGTTAAGAAACTTACAGCAAAGGAATAAAGCTGCTCAGGCTTGACTGAATACACTCATAAGTTCTGAAGATGGGATGGCATCAGGCAGAGAGACACATGCCCATTTGGTAAACTGGACTTTATAAAATAATATCAACTGCTACTAACATCAACAGCTACTAACTCTGGGTTATATGACAGTTAGTTATATAACTTGTTTTAAAAAATCTACTAACTCTGGGTTATATGACAGTTATATAACTTGTTTTAAAAAAACTATCAGCTCACTTTTACAGAGCTGAGAATACAAAAATATATGGTAATTAGTGACTTATAAGAGGTAAAACTAAATTAGAAAGGAGAGAAGTTTCTAAAATTCCCTTTTCTACATTTTGCTCAAGTGTATACCAGACTAAAAATGTCTCATTATTAATCAGCCTACCCAGACTAAAAATAAGTCTCATTATTAATCAACCTACTACCATGTCTCTCATTCCTATATAGAGTGACTGGAAAAGTAGGAAGTCTGCCCAACGATGCAAAAGTTAGGGGAAAAACATGCTTGCAGTAAAGGTGAATGTGTTTTAAAAGGCAGTAGTAATGTTGCCAAAAAGAAAAAAATATTTGAAATGGCTACTGCTGTGAATTCTTAGAGAAGACATATCACATGTTGAAAGATCACTGATAGGATAAATTTTCTGGGAAAAAGCTATAAAGATACAGACAAAGGAGGTATGTGCTAGTAGGACTTGTGCTTAAGGGTCAAATCACATTAAGGGAGCCCAATGATAACACTGCAGAGGTCGATGAAATGCTTCTGTGCAGAAATTCAAGATGCATCTATCACTGCTTTCCTTAGGGTCTTGGTGACCATGGGTTGCAAACAAAATTCAAAGGAATGACAGTAATATAAACACAAACCATAAAATATGCTTTCATGCTTGGGTTAATTTTGTTGTTTTATAGACCTTGCTGTAAGTTCTTGCAGGAGCAAGGTTGGAAGCAGTCAAACACCTAGAAATAGCTTCTGCTAAGTAACAATAGTTACTCAGGACTATGTAATGTTTTGGGGTTTGTTTTTCTGTCTGATCCACTTTCTCTTCAAGCTGCAAGTGTTAGGCTGAATAATTTCCTGTGACCCCCTGTGGTCTGCTGTGAGGACTCATGTTCTGCATCAGTTTGTAGTTTTCAGTCCATGTTCCTTCAGTCTGCTTTTCCAAGCCACAAGAACAAAATGGGAAATACTTTCTGTAATATTTGATTCAGAACAAAGCCAAAAGGCAGGATGAACTTCATTATATGAAAGATTATAAATTATGTTGTGTGAAGGTAAATCTACGAATCAGTATAAAATCTTTGCTTCTAAAAATAAGATAGGAGAAATGATGGAGGATATAGTATTTGTGTATCTGTCTCATAGGTACACTATAAGACCATAACATTTGTTCTCTACTGGAGTCTTGCTACATGACCCTGTGCAAGCTACTTCATGACTCTGTCCCAGCATCCCCACCTGTCAAATGGTGCTTATAAAGCACTGTAAGATGCTATGGTGAATAATGTTATAGACATTAATAATTCTCAATTCAGAGAAAGTAAGTGGTGTACAAACTTTGATAGTAAATGCCATTCTGGAATGGTGTACATGTGTGACAATAACATACAAGGATAGATGATATGTAGATTGTATAGTTACACATATATGTAAGCAAAGAGGTCTGTTTTATAACTTCAACTATGCATTTTCAGAGAACTTGAAATTTTAGGTTTATAAAGCTATGAGCACTGAAAGATTTGTTCACTAAAATATTTAAATTTCTGTTGATATGATTAAGTACTTGCTTGTAACATTCTCCTTTTTAGTAAAAAAAAAAAAAATAAAAATTGTATACTATACAGTGTAGTTCGAATTTTAAGAAACTCTTTTTTGACTGTTTTCAGATGGCTATTTGGCTATAGAAAAACCTGTGAAAAGATTAGTGCAGTGTATCTGTACTCAAATTATCATTTTCTGATATTTTTGTGACAGAGGAAAAACTGAAAGGAGGAATAAAATTGATTTGATCTCATAAAGTGCTTGGCCATTCCTCTTTTCTTAGCTCAGGCTGAATTTTAAACATTAACTACTTGTTTTAAATAGCTGATTATGGGCCAGATTTTTGCCACTATTAAACTGAGAAACACCTTCCTGGCAAAAGATGTATTGAATTTAGTCAGGTTACTCTAGGGCTATAGAACTGCCACAATTTTATCTTTTACTTCGAATATGAGCTAAACCAGAATTTTCTCATGCCTTCTTTTTACATGCTGATGAAATGTATCCTGATGCCAGTATTTCTTGATGCCAATCATTTTGTTTATCATTATTATACCTCCTTCCATTTTTCCATAATTTAGTATTCAGCTTCTCTGGCATGTAATTTCTAGTGAAATTCTGGGTATTCTGACTTTCATGAATATGTTAATTCAATTTCAGGATCCTGTAAGTTTTTCTTACTTGTGTATATATATATAGTAACAACTGCAGATATTGGTAATGATTTAAGTGTTCCACACTTAAACTCTTAAATTCTAGTTCTAATAAACACATTAAAACTTACTTTAAAATAATGTATCATGAGTTTGCATTTCCCCTGATAATATTATATGTAATATTATCAGTAATTCTTTGTTCAAATGATTGCTGCCAGCACTTTGCTTCTGAATTTGTACGTTGTTAGCTTTTGACAAGAAAAATTTCTCATCTACTTTGCTGAAAATTGCTGATATAAAAATTACCATTTAAAAGTTTGTGAATCGCCTTCTTCTTCTTAACTAAAGGTTTTGTAAATAACCTCTTTGTAGATCTAGAATATAAGATGGTAACTAGCTATACCTTCCTGAGATATTTCTATTCCTTACTAAACCAGTAACTAGAGAAGTCTTTTTCTAACAACATTAATATGTTAGAGTCATGCACACTGTCAGATAAAAGGTAGTTTTTAATAAATTCTATCTGGTTCAAATAATCTTTACTTTAAAAACGAGTCAAATTCGTATTTTATGGTGTTTTGTTCCCACAAATTTGCTGCAGTCAGAGTAGCTCATACAGCCTTACTGGTTATCAGCTTTGTGAAGTAATCCAGAAGTTAATTTTTCTTCCTTGTGATAGAAAAATAATTACTGTATAAATGAGCATTAAATTATTTAGAGCTGGTAGAAGAATAACAGCACCAACAGGAAAAGAAGTAATTAGTTAACTGTGAACCTATAGTGTTTCTCTGTGCTCAGGGGGTAAAGTCATGAGCTTAAATAGAAATGCTATTGGGATTTTCAAACTGGTCCCAAGTAGCATCCTTGTATTCTAAGTAGGATCCTAGTCAGGATGTTGCAGTCTGGATGGGTGGACAATCAGATGAGTGAAAAAAAAAATGTTTGGATGATCCAGGCCAGAGGAGGGTTGTACTCTCCTTGGCTGTTGGAATGATTTGTGATAACACAGGGGTCTATCCTGGGACCCATCCTGTCTGACTGTTATACCAGCTGTGTGGATGAGGTGATGGAGAGCTTGCTCCTCAGGTTTGCAGGTGACACCGAACTGGAGAGAGCTGTTCATCTGCTCAAGAGCTGCTGTTCAGACCTAGGCAGGCTGAAGGATTGGGCTCATAGGAACTAATTGAAACTCAATAAGGACAAATGTGAAGTCTTGCCTCAGGAGGCAAGAGCCCCTGAAAGTAGCACAGGCTGAGCACTGTCTGGAGCAGCACTGTGGTGAAGGTCCTGCAGGGCCTGGTGGGCAGCAAGTGTGATGTGGGTAAGGAACATGCCATGACAGCAGAGTTGGACAGCAGCATCTTGGGCTGTATGAACAGGAGCACAAACAGTAGAGCAAGGAAAGGGATCGTTCCCCTCTACTTAGCACGCTTTAGGTGACATCTGGATACTGTGTCTGATTTTGTGCCCCCCATTACAAAAAAGGATGGATAAATCTGAGTGAATGGGGAGCCCCCAAGATAGTTTGGGTCTGGAGCTCTTGCTCCACTTCAAAAAAACTGAGCACTCCTACCCCTAACTCCCCCCACACACTGCTCAGGTTCCATTGTATGTTAACCCTGCATGGAGACACAGGCCTTCATGTCATGACAACATTTTTTTTTCAAGGTGGCTTTGAAAGCAGTGTTTTGATCTGAGAAAAAAGTTGGTTATTGGAAATCACATATTTACATCCCAATATAGATTTGTCTTTTCTGAGAATGGTGTTGAATATTTTGCTTTAGGTGAATGCACAGTGGGTGCAGCATGCTCTGTGGGCTTTCCTATAAATACACTGAGTCTATATAGCTTCTTACATAAATCATGATAAAGTGACTCAGTTTGGTCAGTACAGAGAGCTAAAATAAACAAAATAATCCCCTAGGCAAACAAGCATGGATACATTGGATCTGATACTGTTCTGCCAATGACTAGGCCCAACAAGAACGACACGACCAGCAGAAAGGCAAACCCGTAAGTCGGAAAGGCAAACCCATAAGTCGAGTGTGTTGTAAACAAGAAAGCCACGACATGAACGGCCAGCGGGGTACAAACAAGCCAACCAGTGCATATATAACCTACAGCACCCCCAACAATCCCAGAAAAGACACAATTCAACCCACCACAGGGGGTACAAACAGAGAGCCAAGGCTTCCCATAGGTGGCAAGGCAAACAGCCAGATCACCAAGTTAAACATATAAGAGAAAGGTGCCCACATGGCGACTCTCATCCGATCAGCCCGTGTTTGCAAAGGTCTGAGCTGCCCAGGGCCCAGCTCCAGGAGAGTCAGGAGGTCTGCCCTGAACCAGGCAGCTCTGGGGAGGGCACTCCACAGACAGACACTCCTGACTCCCTGCCAGTGCTCCCAGCTTTTATCCCCCAGCAGAGCCCTGACCTTTGTCAGCTCCCTGCGGGACCCCTGGGGCTCATTTCCCTTCTGGCTCTCCCTGCAGGGCCGGCCGCACCCTGGGGGGAAGCTCTAAGGCAAACTCACCCCTCTGGATGAAGGGCTGTGAGGATCACCCAGATGGCAACCTGAACTCGGGGCTCGGGGTTCAGACCCCAGCATTTCAGATACTGATTCAGGTAATTCAGGATCCTGGTGGTCATTAACAGATTCCTCAGAAAGGGTTTAAAAACCCAAGAAACATAAAACAGTAGTTCCTTAGAATACTATTCCAGACTGCAACATCTTGAACCTTGAGTCTTGCTTTTTTTCTTTTTTTTTTTCCCCTTGGTGTTTGAATAGTGGGTATATTTAGCAGTGAATATATTATGTGTTTCACATTCCTCTTGCTAGATTCACATCTAGCCAAATCAGATCTGTTAGTTGCAACCTGCTGGAAAGCTGGTTGGGAGGAAAACTGCTTCTCTGGTCTGAAACTATCTCTGAAGTTTTTAAGATGAGGTAGGAATACATGTATGCAGTAACATTTGCATTTTTTTTGATATGTGACCCCATTATTTTCGGTGGATTTCCTGCCTTGTATCCTTAAGTGCTCAACTCCACTAGTTCTATGGATTCCACTAGTTTCATGGATTAACTTGTCTCTGCAGGTTGGCTTTGGGGTTTTTTTGATTGTGTTAATAGAACTACATACATCTCTTACCAGTGACTAAAGCAAAGTTCAGATTTTTAAATTGTCCTGCTACACCATTATCATTCTCAGATCTGCCAATGGCTGTGCTCTTCCAGGAGCAACAGAATTGCCCCATGGCTCTAACACAGGGTTGGCCATTGCCTATGTCTTTGGGTCATCCAGCAATGTGCCTGTATGAGTTTGGAATGCAACTCTTCCAAATGTCAAAAGGAGCAGGGTATATCTGATATATGGAGGAATGAAAAACAGATTTAAAAGATTGAGATGTTAGGCTTTGTACTTCAATGGATATAAAATTTTTAAAGTATACACTGATGCATTTCTGTTTCCCTGAAGGATCTTGCTCCCAAGTACGTTATTCCCCAGCCAAAACAAAAAATGAAAGAAAACTTTTACATCCTCAAATTATCTCCTTGGATGTTTTCACACACTTCTGTAGCCTTTTCTACATCTTAACTGGGTATGTCAGTGCTCTATAAAATGCAGATAGAGGCTTTCTTGTTCAGTTTGTCAGTATGAAAATTCAAAAGTTCAAGGTGCACTGTAAGTACTCTGTGAAATATCCTATAACTTAAGAAAACCATTATGCATCATAAATTATTTTCCACCTCAATTTTTCAATATATTAGTGGAAAATTATTAACTTCTGGACTTTATGACCACTGTACTGATCAAAAAGCAAGGAATATTTTTTTCTAAGTCTCTTTGAAGCATAATGAAAGCAAATGAAAGATGAAGCAATTGAGTAACATCAAAAATAATTATCGTTTGATGCCGACCTTTCTCTTTCCTACTGGCCAATTCCCTGTTCAAGACTGCATGTTCTTAGGTGTACTTTGGGCAGATAGAACCAAACTACAGCCGTGGATGTAGATGGACAATAAGAGTAAACATTTTCAAGACCAAATTTCTTGAAAATTTTAAAGTTAGTGTATCCCTGATGAGCAAAGTGTAGATTCAGAATTAATGTCATGATGCCTCTAACTGTTGGCCTTGAGTTGAATTTCTTGAATTTACTGCATAGTTGTAATATGAGATCTATCATGAGTATGTTTTATATTACAGTATGATTATATGGGATGTATAGTTTCCAATAATTTCAGATGTGCATATTTACTATTAAAAAAAACCCAAACAAACCCATAACTGGATGTTTTGCTGAAATATCGTCTTTTTCGGAGATCTCATCTGTGGTACACTCTTAGATTTTTTGTTTCAGTTTGAATTTACAAAGATGGGAGACCACAATTGTTTTTGCCATTGTACAGTTCTTGGTTAAAAGTTTTATATGATGCTAGAACGTAATAAATTGTCAAAGCAAGCCCAAATGCAGTTTAATAATTTGCACTGGAAGGTAAGCAGTACTATTAAACAGACTACTCTTTTAGTTTTTTTGGTTGCTCTGCTCCTGATGTTGACCAGGTCTATAATGGGAAACAAATGCAGAAGTCCTTAGCAACAATGAGTAAATTGCTTATTTCTTTTTAATGTTATTCTTTATTTTTCATCATAGATCTCTTGTGATGTGTATACATGAAAAATAATATTGGATATTTTTAAAACCAACAAGGGCAAAGGGATCCATAACTCTTTAGACCAGAGCTATCCATGACACAGAGAAGTAAATTCTTTCTGCTTTCATTTTTTTGTGTTGGTCGTTGGTTTTTTTTGTTTGTTTGGTTTGGGTTTGGTTTTTTTTTTTTGTTTGCTTGGTTAATTTTTTTTTTTTTTTAACAAAAGAGTAGGCAATTTACTCTTTCTTCTCCTAGTTTTCTTGGGAAATAATGGCTGTAAAACTGCTTTCATCTCCTGTAATGACCTTGTGTTACTGATATGCTAATGTATTCAGAGGAGACACTATGTTTCAAAAGCCACTGGCAGAGATTAAAAAATGCCAATATACTAAAAATAGAAGTACTTTTGGAACAGGGGATATAAATTTAACTCTGTTCACTAACCTAGCAGTCAGGTTCTGAAAATAAATGTTTTGTCAAAGGCCAGCAGCAATATGGAAAGATTGGTGCCACAAATGTTTCAGCAATAGCTGCACTGATTTCGTCAGAAGAAGAGGGCTGGCTAAGCTTTGTTGTTAGAGGGAAGCATGAGAAGCCTGGTGCATGTTAAACGATCAGCCATGAAGCCTGAACACTGCTGGAAATATAAAGCTTGTCATCAGTGACGTAGGCAGAGCCACAGGGGTACATTTTTGATTCCAAAAGGCACAACTGTCCATATTTCTTTGCCTGCACCATGCTCTCTATGCATTACAGGGTCCTTTCATCTCCTTTCATGGCACAGGCTCATGACACAACAAACCTTCAACATTTCTGAGCAGCAACACAGAGTGCAGAAATACTTGCCCAGTTTTTTTGTGCCCCTAGGTGATTTTTTTTGTCAGCTGTTGTTTTTCCTGAGAGGCTTATCATGTGAGTCTTTACAAAAAGTAACAATGATTTGGTCTCAAAATAAATAACTTATAGTCCTAGAACTGACTGAATATCTTAATGATGTCTCTTTGTTAAATGTTATGGTCAGATCCAATTTCTTCTAGGGATAAAGGCTGGAGAACTTTTTCAGATCAGGATAAGGTTATCACTGATAGGTAACAGGTAGAATATTGTGATCCTGTAATATTTTGTAACTATGAAATGTTTCCTGATTTGCCCTTTAGAAGAAAACATCAGAGGAGTTCTTGTTAGAGGTGGGGAGACAGAAGATAGAAGCATAACAACCTCTGTCTTTTCCATCATTGATCTTAGTCTAAGTTCAGATTTTTTTCCATTCAGGCAGTTCTTTTGTTGTTTATGATAAACTAACAAATGGAATTAAAGTCATAATGTGCTAATATATTGCCCTGCCAGAAAATACCACTGATGGATAAATAAGTAATACCAGCCTAACACCAGTGCTTGAGATAAAAGTTTGGTAGTATTTCAATATAATTTGCCTTTTCAAATTATGTCAGTCTCTCTAAATCAGACCAGTCATGAGACAGTGTAGAGGTCAAAGATTTTTGTTAAAAGGATAGGTCTGAATTTTTCTTTTTGCCCTTTAGTTTTACTATAATCTTGAGGTTCTTGACTGTTCTTCATACAAGACCTTCTGTAAACTCTGTATGTAAGATGAAATCAAACTATAGTTTTAGAAACCTGTGGGGTTGATAAGCATAGATGGAAGTTTGAAGAACAATAATTTAGAATAGCTTATTTACATGTACCTTTCAGACTTTGAATTTAATATGACTTAACAGAATTAGTTATCCTTGTTCATTCTTTAGCTATTTCAATTTATTTGGGATAAACCAAATAGAACTAACTTTTACCATCACTGAATTTTGGGGATTATCTGCATTGGCTAGCTAAAAACATTCATTTGTTTCTTTATAAATAGTAATAAGCTAGTGCTTCCATCAAAATACTTTCTTGTAGCAGAAATAGTTTTCATTATTGTACAAAATATCTTAATCTTTAATCTCTTCAGAAAAACTTTTCTGTGTAGGAGATAAGTGTGTATTCCTGTAAAGTGCTGTACTCTTCCCCCAGTGTCAACATGCATTTTTCATTTTGTCATTTACCAGAAAGTGATTGGATCAGTCATATTGATACTCCTAGAAGTAAAACATTTGTGTATAGTTGTGAACATGATTATTTGGGTCTGGGTTTCATCAGATATTTTTTTTTCTACTTCTTGTTGCATAAACACCAGATGACTCAATACAGAGGCAGCAGAAGTAGTTGAAACATTATGAACATGTTTTTAAATTGCCTCCTTGTTTTGACAAGAACATAAGAAAAAAACATGTTTATTAAGTTTTCTTGCCTCTTTAAATCTGTGTTGCCTGAATACTTTTGATGTGACAAGCAGCAGTCAAATTTCTCAATGTATGTAATAAGAAACTCTGATTAATACTCAGATGGTATTATTGTGGCTTTTCTAGGCTCTACTTTCAGTAATAGGAAGATAAATTTACTTAGTACTCAGAACATTATTGTGTATAAACCAACCCTCCTCTCATACCCTGTTGAAGTTAGAAATGTGCTATGTAGTTTTGCTGTAGGAGAGGTTCAGGCTGGGCAATTTTATGTAAGAATTAATATTCACTAGATATATTTGAAAAGTGCTAACTAATTCAGTTCCCCATGCAGAATTGTTTTCATACATTCACTGATTAGTTATACTACATTGAATTTCAGATTTATCCCTTGTTTGATGCAATTGGAGATGCTGGAAAGTCTTCTGTGACTGTTCTATAATGTCCCTTTCTTAAACATCAAACTCAATGTTATTGTTTTGTACCATGTCATTTGTTTTTATGCCAGCTTGTCCGTAATCATAAAATAGTGCTTTCACCAGTTCTGCCTCCTCCAGAGTTTACCCATCTGATTTACTTATAGGCAGAAATTCCATCTCCTCTTCGGTTTTATTGTACTATACAGGGTAAGTGAAACTCTTCTGTTCTCCTCTGATATGAAAGCTCCTGTAATTCCTTACTGGGAGGACCGTTGAGCCCTCGAGGAGTCCTTGGCCCTTTTTTCTTTTAGCTGTCAAATGTTCAAGAGACATGAATTCAATTTTTTTAAATACTGCAGATACAACTTGATCAGTGCTGCAGACTTTTTCTGCTTCTTAATATCTTCTTTTTTCAAGCTTGTACTGGCTTGACTCTTTTCACAAACTGCCATGTGTGAATTTTTCTTCACCATCCTCAGGTGGTGAGCTTCCCGTTTAATGGCAGGAATTAGTCCTTGCCCTTCATGCGTACTAATCCCATTTTGGTTCTGTCTCTGCTGAAAGCAAAGGAGGCTTTCTCTGTAAAATCTGATTCCACCTTTGTTCTTATAATGCCACATAATTTCATGTCAGCAATGACTGTTATTAATGCATGCCTACTTTGTGTTAACTAATATAAATATGAAATAACATCGTTTCATTTCAGTCCTCCAAGAACTGATAACCTACCTGCAGAGTGACAGTTTCTTTTAGTTCTACCCAATGTCTTCTCTTCATAAAATAACACTTTATTCACAGTTCTCCAAAGCTTTTCCTCTTCTAACATGACTAATAAGACAAATTTTACTGCCTTAAATTTCTTTGCCATCTACTGAAAAAGACCTTTTATAAATTCATCTAGAGAGCAGAGACCCTGCTGATCAAGGAATAATAATTTTGCTATAGTCTACCTAGGAGTACAGTATCATACACCCTTTAATCCATTGTGCTCTTATGATTTATTAATTAAAAAAATATATAAAACTTTTACTACATGAAACTGCCACATTTTTTACCTCTTTCAGATGTTTTCTGCCCTAGTGACATGAGGAATCAAACACATTAGCCTGTTAGTGTTTTCAGGAGCATATATACTAAGTGAGTACAGTATTGCACGTTTCATTGTGCAGCAGTCGAATGTATAGCTGCTCTGGAGAGGAGGGCACTTTCCTCAGGTTAGTGCCCTGTTTTGGCAGAGTTGCAGTTAGAATTAGAATTGAAACCTCTTTTCACCTTTTCTGCTTCTCACACAAGAAAACATGGTTAAAACTGTACAAACCTTACTATCAAGAGGAATCTTCATTCCCTTCAGCTATCCCAGCAACCCTTCTACAAGCATGTCTAACGAGTACTAATGAGGTGAGAGCATACAAGGATGCTTGGAAGCACCAGCAGCCAAATTTGTGTTTGTTTTTTGGGTTTTGTTTGGTTTGGTTTTTTTGTTTGGGTGTTTTTTTTGTTTGTTTGTTTGTTTGTTTGTTTTTGTGTACCTGTCTAATATTGATGATCTACAGAATTGAAGAAAATGGTTATTCTGCAAATATCCATGGGAATGAAATCTCTGGAAGAGATGTTAGGGCCAATAGGTTATTCTACTTTGAAAATGCAATAATTTATTTGTATTGCAAATACTGGATTAGAAATTCCTCTATGAATGTGTGGGGGAGGAGAGGTGAAGGGCTGCAGCCTTTCTGTTAGCACCTCTTGATGTTGTACATATATGTACACCTGCAGTGCTGTGGTATATTGGTGACCAATCTCCAGCACTTGTGTTTCAGATCAGAATCTCCTTGAAAACACAGTTGGTTAGTGTTAGGAATTTCACTGAAAAAACCCTGTGCTGATCAGAGAGGGTGAAGAAATTGCAATTTTTTAATTATCAACTTAAGTGGAAGTGAATGAACAAGCCCAACTTTTCAGTAGCATAAGTTTGTCTTGAATATTTTCTGAGTTTAGATGGTGTAATTTTCTACACTGGTTTGCAGATAATTTCAGTAGTATCATCCTGCAGAGTGTTTGTGCACCCCTGGTGAGAGCAGGCGTTCTCCTGTGCAGGTGGGACTGCAGGCTCTACAAATAAGCTTGCTCATGGAGTTTGTATGAACAGCTTCTGCTACCCAAAGAGCTGAACATGCATGCAGCTCACAAAATGAGCTCCACATCCCCTGTGGGTTTCCCTAAGAGAATCAGCCTGTTAATTTAAGCAGTTTGACTACATGCCAGGAACTCTGGAGTGAAATCCTGTCTCTGTGAAAATCCAGTGGGAATCTTGATATTAACTTCAATAGATGCAGGACCCGGCAGTACATTCCTGTGTGAATTCATTGCCACATTTTGCTTCCATAGGCAGTACTATTATGAAAATAGGGATGTTTATTTCATCGTTTGCTTATAGTATATTAGAATTAGGGTTAAATAAATACTGTAAGTAAGCATGATAAATGTTGATTAACAAAGCATAATGTTAAAAATAAGTAAAAATTACAGCTGAATCTGGCCTTGTGAAGACCAAAGTAACCAATTACTTTTTAATAACTATTACTAGATTTTAATTTTTATGGCTAGATTATTAAAAACTTCTGTATATCCATGTGCATTGCAAAGGTCTCAGTACTGTTTGCTGTTCTAATTTTCATAATAAATAAGTAAAATAATTATCTGTATCTGCTACTGTCATTCTGTAAATTGCAGAAAGACAAAGAAGTTCCCTATTTTCATATGTTTGTTCTGTAAAGTTTTATTCGAATGCAACTAATTAAATAATGTCTGTTACATTTCCTCTGCAGTGTCTCTGGCATGTTGAAAGTTGTGTAGCGTGCCAAAGAAACACTATTTTTTTTTTATACAGTATAATTATATGAGTATCATTGACACTGTCAAGGCTTTAAAATATTTACTCCACTTGTAAAACATTGAGTGTTAAAAATAGGAAATACAACTTCAAAAAAAGAGAAAAATCTTTAATCTGAAAAAAAAAAAAAAACATTTTTGAAAATAATTTAAAATGTGTTAGGAACAGGGGAGTGGAATTTAATTTCTTCCAAACTACATAACAGTTTGTTTCACTTTCCATTTAGATTAAATTGACTAGTAGAAAAGTGTCTTTAGTAATATGAATGGAATTTTAATTTTAAACAATTTACAGGTGAGTTTTGCTTAGCCAGGCAGGATGCATGTTTCTGTTTTTTCAGACACAGGACTGTTTATCTCCTCTCCCTAAAAGTCTATATTTGTTGACAGATATATAAAACTACGTAGACACATTGCTTACTGAATCAAAGTTGAATTTGTCATGTGATATTCCAGGAGTTTTCCCCACTAAGCACTTTCCAAGCTGTGGCTTTGCCATTTTTTGAACCAATTTTGCAGGCTCAAAGACTATACAAAAGGCCAGCTGTAAAGAAGTCTTCATCAGTTCCTGACCAGTGGCCTTTAAGCCTTGAAGTCTTGACTCTTTCCAGACTTGTTTGTCATTTCCTTACGTGTAACTTGAGAAAGATGCAAAAATGGTGTAATTTCCAAACAATTTTCAGAAGAAAGTACTTCAAAGTTTCAAGCACACAGAGGCAACCTTTGTATTTCACTGGTTTACTTCTGTTTCAGGTTGTTTTTTTTTTTTTTTTGGTGCTACGTGCTATTTTTACTTGTCAATGTAAACTCACAAGATAGCTGAAATCCTTTTCTAGTTCTGTCCATCTACAGGGAGGAGGAGAAGGAATCAACTGAATTTATATTCAGCTCACCCAAAGGCAAAGTGAGAAAGGAAAAGTAGCATGCTGTCAAGCGAGGGAAGCTCTGGGCAGGTTTAACCCTGGAAGTAAATTAGCACCGCATCAGAGGTGCTCTGTGATTCTCAGCTGATGGACCTTTGCACCAGCCAAGAACGTGATCAAATACCACATGAACTTTAGAGCGTGGTGGGATTTTAGTATGCAAACTGGAGGAGGAAGGCTACACAATTACCAGGAGATTTAATTTTTTCAGAGGGAGTCTGCCTAGCCATTCCTGAGAGAATTGGCTGTAGCTATTAAAATCTGAGCATTTACAGTGTGAGCCTGGCTGAAGTAATTTAATTAATGCCTATTCACTGTGGAAACAATGATCCCCTATAGATCACCATATTAACTGATATTGGATGTGCTGGCTGTCAATGTTCCTTTGGAGGAATTTGTTTGATTTCCTATCAATCAACAGACCTTAGCACATTTTAATGAGAACTTTGTTTAGTTAAGTTAAATGTATCCATAAATTGGAGGGAAAATAAACTTAGTTAAAAAAATATAAAAAATCTTAAATATTTTTAGTGGACTTCATTGTTCCCTGGATACCAGAAATCTTCATTTTAACCCATTCCAGGCATACTGACTTTTTGTTCAGTCTTTTGACAGACATTGAACAAGCACTGTACCCGTTTCTCTTTCACATATTAGTGCTTACCCAGGGATTGCCTACCAAGAGCTTATACAGAATGTAGAAACCCTTCTAGGTAAGAAGTTCTCTGTTGTGCTTGTTTGATGTCATCTCCCGTGTCACCTGTGCTACAGTGTACAGTAAACTGTTGTCTCCCTAGGGGAAGGAAAAAGAATCCCACAAGAAGACTGAATGAGAACAAAGATACCTGGCTGAAAGGCTGATATTTCATGAGCAAAGACATGAAGCTTATGCCATTCTCTCAGATGAAACTTTGAATCAGATGCACTTTGGTTGTCAGGTTTTTGCTCAAGCAGTTGTAGAGAAGTATTTTACAAACTTGCTGTGTTTCTGCTCAGGTTTTTGAAATAGTTTTCATTGTCTGCCCAAGAGGAGGTTTTTCTGTTGTATGTAGCAAGAAATATAATCTTTAATCTGATTGTTTCATTTCTACAGGGAGGAGGAGAAGGAATCATTGTTTTTGTTTTTTTTTGTTTTGTTTTGTTTTGTTTTGTTTTTTTGTTTGTTTGTTTGGGGTTTTTTTTGGTTTTTTGGTTTTTTTGGGTTTTTTTTTAAGGAAAAAACCAGTATGGTTCTATGTAGAGAGAATCATAGATGATACTGCTGCACGTGTGGGTGTTCTGCTACCTACAGCAACATTTGCCTGCCTCTGACTGCATACCAGTTACAGGTTTATCCAGTAAGTTGGCTCTGCCACTAACTAGAAGCTGTCAGTGCTTGTTCTTTGTCCCTAACCATTCCCATACTGAAGTACTGGGTGTTGCAGACGTGTAACCAACCCCATCTGCTGCTGCTTTCCACAAGGGGAACCCAAAGACATCGCTGCAGATAGGGCACTGGGTTCTCACGCTGCATGTATCTGCAGAAGATGAGTAGTTGTAGATTTCATGATAGCAAGAATGAAATATTTCTCCTTTCTTTTTCTACTGCATAATTTACTTTCCTTTTATTTCAAGAGAACAGAGAGTAGGCAGTTATTTGTATCTTTCAGTCATTCATTCTAGGAGTGTTGTGATGAAAAAAATAAAATAGAAGAAAAAACACGTGTACTTTTATCCCTAGATTTCCAAAGTAGTCTGTGTTTCAATTCGTTTTCTGAATTCATATGAAAACATATATTAAAATAAAATAATGTTCTGTTGTTTTATTGAAATTCAAGAAATCACCTCTGTTAATGAAATTTTAAATTCAAATGACTCCATGTGTAGAAATAATTTTTTTTCAAGGTAGCTGTTGGATGAAGACTCAGTATTGGTGCTGGTTTTATTAGGCTTTTCATGAATATTCCACTTTAGATTAAAATCATAGGTTGACTTGCAGAAGAGAACATATATCAGAAAAGAATGGTAGATGCAGTGTGACATAAGAGGGGAATATGGAACAGTAGGTTTCATGCTTCATTTCATTTGGAACATTGTGTTTAAGTCCCATGGAGTGTCAGAATAGTCTTTCCTATTGACACAAAATGTAGCTCAAGTTATCCAAATTAAGAATCTAATAAAATCAAAACAAATTGTAAGACTGAGGTGGTATCTGCTGTAGTTTTTGACAGTATGTTTGAGAAGAATTTTTTTTCCTCTCTGGATTTTCAGAACATAAAATGTTCTAACGCTTAGTTCCATGAACTAGTTCTCTTAGGAGAAAAAAATTCTGAAAAAGAAACATGTCTTTTATAGATTACTTCTTATCTAGATATTTTAAAAGTGTATTCTGAGTTTTCCTTCTATTTTAATTTTCAGTGCTAAAACAGAAAAGGCTTCTTGTTATGTCCACATCTACCTAAAAGTTTTCTCAGACTTTATTTTTCACTTCTTACTAGCTCACGTAGTAATTCATAATGGCAATGCAAAAGGGTTTTTAAATGTATGAAAACAAAACAAAACACTCAACAACAAACCCACAAAACCAAAAACCCCACGTTTATACTTGGGGGAATAAATCATTTCCATGGTATCACAGAGTACATAATTCCTGTAGAGGTCATTCCTGTGGTTTGGATATCAGACTTAATAACTCAGTTCTTCTATTCATTATAGTTAATCCTATAAATCCACACAATGAAGAGCAAAATTCTATCAAATAAAAAGGCTAACAGGAATTAATGCAAAAATATCCTTTGTTCTCATAACACTGGACACAATTCCTCATTAAATATATTGATGAAAAATAGCAACAGAACTCATCTGCATACCCCAAATAGTTTAATTTTATTCACGGGATTTAATTGTTGTGTCTGTAAACTGCAGTAATTCTGTCGCATGGCATATAAACTTTGCAGAGTGGGAAATTTGCTTTCAATTGCTTTGCTATTGAATCCAATTTTCATCCTCACTGAGGGAGAAAATGTTTTTTGTTATGAATGGATGGTTATATATTTTAACAGCTTCACCTTTACCTCTAAGAATAGCCCTAATAAGGAGTTTCTTATTTTCCACATAGTGCTCGTAGCTACTTCTCAGATACCTCCATCCAGCAGGGATTGTTCTGAATTAGTGAGGATGGCTGTCAGTTTGGGGAACAGTGCTTAAGTATGGCAGTCCTTCTCATTTTCAAGCATGATTCTGCAATCAGTCATATCTCATCTTAGAACTCAGTGGAGTGCCACAAGGAATGGATTAAGTGCATCAGCTGTATTTCTTTGAATACCTGTGTACAATGAGTAGCTTTTCTGTTTCACAGATAGGCTGGTGCTCAGGGAATGATTTGCCAATGCTGACGAAATTGTATTTGAACAGAATTGGAGCTGAGGAATACCTGGCTACTTTGCCTCTTCTGAAAACATACTTCTCTCATTGTGTAGCAGATTGACATTTAGTACTCTCATACACATGCCAATGATCTAACAACCCTGAAGAAAAACCTTTTTCTTGCACAGAAATTCCAGTCTGTTAGAACCTCCCACATTTTTAAGGGCTGGAGAATAAGTCCCAGTAGGATCTGTCATTGGTCAGTCAGTGGAATTACTGTGAATGTTGTTTTGATTATGAACAGGATGAAGCTCCTAAATAAAGGGAAGCTGGAACTGGGTGTGGCTATGATAAAGTTGTTCACTTTTTAAGTTGTGTGATTTAGACTACAGCGTGGTCCTACTCCAGATGAAACCCCTGGAGATTTTTTGTTTTAGTTTAGGGAGGAAAAGGATATGTGAATTTTCTGTTTCCTTGTTTAGTTTTAAAGTAAGAGTGGTTCCTTGGTGGTGGCATTTTGCTAATACTTCTAGACCTATGAGAATTTATCTCTCCCCAATTTTCCATTTCCCATCTAGCCTGACAAGCACACACACACAAAAAAAAAAAAACCCAAAGAGCAGTCAGATAGGATTGTACACAGTTATGGTGCCCATGCTTGTACAGGGCAATTACTGGGAAGTGATTTATGGGGATATTTTTAGAGTTTCAGGGAAACAGAGATGGAATTTATTTTACTATATGAAAAATCAGTTTTTCAGATATATAGATCTGCCTTAAGCCATGCCCCATTATGCCCAACTGAAATGCTGGGGTCTGAACCCCGAGCCCCGAGTTCAGGTTGCCATCTGGGTGATCCCCACAGCCCTTCATCCAGAGGGGTGAGTTTGCCTTAGAGCTTCCCCCCAGGGTGCGGCCGGCCCTGCAGGGAGAGCCAGAAGGGAAATGAGCCCCAGGGGTCCCGCAGGGAGCTGACAAAGGTCAGGGCTCTGCTGGGGGATAAAAGCTGGGAGCACTGGCAGGGAGTCAGGAGTGTCTGTCTGTGGAGTGCACTCCCCAGAGCTGCCTGGTTCAGGGCAGACCTCCTGACTCTCCTGGAGCTGGGCCCCAGGCTGTTCAGACCTTTGTGAACGCGGGCGGGTCGGGTGAGAGTCGCCCGGTGGGCCCCTTTCTCTGCTGTGTTCAGCTGCTGCTCTGGCTGGTTCCCCTGCCAGCTGTGGGCAGCCTCGGGTCTCTGTTTGTACCCCCTGGTGTGAGCCGAATCTTGTCCTTTGTGGGATCGTTGGGGGTGGTGTTGTTTATGTCCCAGCTGATTGATCTGTTTGTACCCCCAGTGATCATTCATGGAATGTCCTTCTTGTCTACAACACAGTCTGTGTATTGGTTCATCTTCCTGCTGGCTGTGTCATTCTTGTTGGGCCTGGTCATTGGCAGAACACCAAACCAAGATACTACTGTGCCTACAACATTTTTTTGTTCTTTCTGTAGCTATTTGCATATTATTGCACTATAATTTCAAGTTATTGTTTGAAATTCCTGTTCTGTTTTTAAAAGAAATGGTGGCAAAGTGGCTGAACATCAGCACTTTTTCAATGCTTTTACAGTTTCTTAGACTGCAAAGTAGAAAAGGAAGGGGAAAAAAAAGAAGAAGATTGTGTTAGACCAAAGCACTCAGCCAAGCAGTTTTGGAAACAACGGGCATGATTAAGCTCGATGTTCCACCATTTTTCCATTTGTATGACTGTAGCTTATTATAAAAAAAAATCAAACTAAGTAAAGGTGTATGCCAAAGGCTCACAGAGAAAATGAACATGCAGGTTGTAAAACTATCCACTCTGTTAACGTGCACGTAGGTAGTTTAGAGGATTTATAATGCGTCATGCAAAGAACTGTATATCATAGCCTGGATCTCATCACAGAATAGTAATAAACTTGTGAGCCCATTTCTGCAATGAAAACCACCAGTTGAGATTCTGAAGGTATTTTTAGACCAAAGTCTAGAGTTTCCATGTTTAGAATTTCTCCCTGTTGTTTTGATAAGGTCTGGATATGTTAAATTAACTGCATTACAATTTCAGGCTTTTCCTAGTCTGATACATAATTGTAGTGCATTTTGATCTGGGAGTTGTGGAAGCAGTTGCTGTGTCCCACACTGCCGTTAGCAGTACTGTCCCCATCTTCCATTATCATACCCAGAGACTTGGAATTACCTGGGCAGGCTGGAGAGCTGGGCGG
>NW_008582491.1:1136-1387 GCF_000691845.1 Merops nubicus | reverse complement strand
CTTTTAGCCTGGGCTGTTTCATTCCTTCCAGGATGGCAGACACCATAATCCTGTTCTGAGTGCCATTTGGCAGTGACTAAAGCCCTCGGCGGCAGAGGGAGCCCCTTTAGTGTTTCTTCTGGTCCTGTGCTAGGGCAGCATAGCCAGGAGCCCCTCCAGGAGGCAAATCAGTTTATTCAGCCCTGTGTCGAGGTGTGGGGAAAAAAGCTCAGTAATTATGCACTACGTGCACACATCTGAGAGCAGGAGGA
>NW_008582491.1:839-1125 GCF_000691845.1 Merops nubicus | reverse complement strand
CACCCTGGCACCCCAGCCTGGGGCACACTGTCCCCCAGGGAATGAGAGAGGGGCTGGCTGGAGAATCAGCCCTAGAAAGCTCTGCAGCAGCTCCTTCAGTTTAAAGCCCCAGAGAGAAAAAGAACATGGCACAACAGAACAAATCCTAGAGTGGAGAGGCCAAACCCAGTGAGCCTGTCGCTGGTTTTGCACGAGCACCTCTCCAGTCTTGGTGCCCAATCGCCCTAGCATGGGCTTTGGACCCTTCTGCCAGGCACAGCCCTGTTTGGCAGCCGACGGGCAGGGG
>NW_008582491.1:419-685 GCF_000691845.1 Merops nubicus | reverse complement strand
TCCCCCAGCTCCAGCAAGGCAGACAGAGCCAGCAGTAACGAGCAGATTTGCTGTGATTCTGCCAGCACTGTGCTGAGCCTTCTGCAGGCAGCAGCTCACAGGCGTGGGAGCTTTGATCTCCGTAACTGCTTTCTGTAATGCTCTTTTCTCAGTCTACTTCCACTTTGCTGTTTGGCCGTGTTGAAGAGGTGAGGAGCAGACAACTGTCACTTCTCATCACCTCCTCCCAGAGCCACGACTCGCCCTGTTCAAGAGCTGGCCCACTC
>NW_008582491.1:0-250 GCF_000691845.1 Merops nubicus | reverse complement strand
ATTCTGTCCCACGTGCTCCGTACACATGACCAGCAATTTCTGCCACAGAGCTCACTGACATTAAATCATGAGATACCCATCACAGCAAGCCAACAACCCTAAAACAATGTTACAGCATGCAGCAGCAGAAGACACATCCCAGCATCAGTCCCGTGGTGACCTTGCCGTGTAGGTGACGGCCCCGGACGAGTCCTGCCTGGCTGGCACACAGCGTGGCCTCACTGCCTCCCCAGCCCTTCACGCTGGAGAG
>NW_008582490.1:0-12155 GCF_000691845.1 Merops nubicus | reverse complement strand
GGCTGAGGCTCCGTCTCTGCCCCTGCCCTCACCCCCTTGTCCTCTTCGTGCCCGGCTGGGGCCGAGGGGTCGCTGCCCTTCTTCCCCTCCTCGTTTCGGGGTGCTCTGTGTGCGTCCCGTCATGGCGGCGTTGCTGTCCTTTTCTAGTGTACTCTGCCTCAAACCTCCTGGTGCTGTTAAACGACTGGATTCTCCGCAAGGAGCTGCAGCGGAGCCTGCCCGGGGTAAGGCCGGAGTGCGTGGGGCAGGGTGTGGGATGTGTGCTTTCTGCCTTGCAGGAGCTTTCAGGGAGTGCCTCTAGAAATTAACAGGTCTTTGTGGCCTCTCTCTGCTGCTAGGTATGCAGAGGCAACCTCTGGATGCAGGTGAACAGCAACCCTGGCTTGGGGGAGTGACCAGAGCACTCCCATGACCACAGAAACCAGGCTCTGACTTGCACCAGAGGCTGTTTTGAGAACTCAGAAGTTGAGCCAGGCAGAATTGCTGCTGAACAACCACCGCTGTTTGCAGAGCAGTGGCTCTGGAGCCCTGAAGCTCTGATTCCATCCCTCAGATTCTTCCTCTGTGTATGCTACTGAGCAAAAGGAACAGAAGCAGTTTGCTCCTGTGCCTGTCTTGCAAGAGCCCTAGGCTGGCTCCCAGTGTTGCTTAGACCCTTTGGGGAGTGAGGAGGAGGGTGTTTTGTTCCAGACAGACCTCTTCTGTTGCAAGCCTGCCTGCTGTGTGGGTTTGGGTGTCAGCAGGGCCCTGCCTGAAGTGTCAGGTGTGTGGCAAACAAATGCAGAAGACTCATTTCCCTGGCTGTTAAAAGGACAGAGTGCATTTCACTGTGTTGTGGATATTGGTGCTTTCCAACGAGTTAAATCCTGTGGTTGGCAGCACTGGTGAGTTCCCACGTGGGGAGCAGAGACCCAGGCTGGAGGAGCACCCACTGTCTTGGGGTCCATGCCTGTGTTCAGCTACGTGTTTGCCCTGGCGGTCCCTCTGCTCCAAGCACATTCCCTTGTCAACTCTAACCAAGGAGGAGGCTTGTTGTGTGTCCCAGCTGTGGGGTGAGGAGGAGGAGGGAGTTTTGCCATGGAATTCAGGCACACTGCCACAACCCAGGAGATTGTCCTGCTGTGTCAGTTGGGGTAGCGAGCAATCCAAGGTTGGGGTGTTCTCCCTGCTTCTAAAGGAGCAGCTCTGCATGATACTGTGATGTCTCAGCCTGCCCTCCTTGGAGGGAGAGAAGGAAGGGGGCTTGTGTGTAGGCTCTGGCCGCAGTAGAGGCACCACATTTTGCTTCTGGAGCTGTGACTGACAGGCCACGTGGTGCTTATTTCTGAGGGTGCCACCAGACTGGGCTGTGCTTCTGCCCTGTTAAACTCCCGAGCAGAACCTGCATCCCGTTCCCCTTCTCCCCTCTGTGTTTTGCAGTCCCTGCCCCAGCAGAAGCTGCTGACCTGGCTGAGTGTGCTAGAATGCGTGGAGGTCTTTGCAGAGATGGGGACAGCCAGGGTCTGGGGGGAGATGGGCCGATGGACCATCATTGTCCTCATCCAGCTGGCTAAGTAAGTGCCCCAGGCAGAGGGGAGCGGGCAGCGTGCGCTGGGAAAGGGGATCTGGGGGGGACCCCAGGGAAAAACCCAAGCAGGACTGAGCTGCTGGTCCCTGAGCCTGGGGGAATTTGGAGCCCTGCCCCTCTCACTTCACCAGTTGCCCTGGGCAGACCTGAGCCTTTCCTCTTCTGTGGAAGCCACCAGCCACAACGGGGACCCTGGTGCTGAAGGCTTCCGTGTGTCTGCTCCCAGAGCCATCCTCCGCCTCCTGCTCCTGCTGTGGTACAGAGCTGGCATCCAGACCTCTCCTCCCATCGTGCCGCTGAACAGGGAGCAGCAGCAGCCTCTCCACCCCCAAGGTGAGCCCACGGTGCTGTCACCTCTTGGCCTGCTAGGAATTACTCACCAGAGCAGCAGTTTGGGCAGCACGGGGAACCGTGAGGCTGCCGAGCACAAAACTTCCCACCCTCTGCTGAGCATAAGTCAGCTGAGTGGCAGGGCTGTCCTGCAGGACAAGAGGAGGAGGTGGAGGAGTCTAAGCCTGGAACCCCTGGCTGAACAGCAAGGCAGACTGTCCCCCCTTGTTGTCTGGTGAGGCAGGAGGTCCTAGGCCTGGGCAACATCAGGCAGCTCTGCCTTTTACCCTCTGTGCAGCGCTGGCCCTTTCAGGATGGTTTGGTTTGCACCAGAGCAAACTTTTCAGTCTGCCCTTGATGGCGATGGAGGGAAGGGTGCTGCCAGCTCTGAGGTGGGGCGTGTTCCTTGGGAGCCTGACCCCTGTGGCTGTTTTCTCCTGCAGAGATGGAAGGCAGCTCCTCAGGGAAGGATCAGACCTACGTCGGGCGGCGTTCCAGCCGTGTGGTGCGCTCTCTCCAGAGCAGTGAGTAGCTGAGCCTGTTTTCTGCCTTTGCCTGAGCTCTTCCTGCTCCGTGCCCTTTCTCTGTGACCTGGACGTAGGCAGTGAAGAGCAGGACCTTGTGTTGCCAGTCACTGGGCCCTGGGGGTGGGAGGACATCAAAGCAACAGGGGCATGCTGCAAGGCTAGCACTTGAACTGTTTTCCCAAGTGAACTGTGAAACGAGGGTGACCCTTCAGCGTGGTTACTCCTTGAGGAGCACAGACCTTAGGAGCACCTCTCCCTGCTCTGTCCCCAAGTTCTGAGGGTGCCAGTCAGCCACAGCAGCTGCTGCATGTGCACCTCTTCAAGCTTTCCTGTTTCACACCTTCACGGTGCAGAAAGCGGCGGGGTGGTGGCGTGAGGAAGGTTTTAGTTGGGTTACTGACCTGATCTGCTTGTTTCAGCCCCATCCCTGCAGTCCAGGCACTGGGGATCCCCCCAGCAGAGGGAGGAGTCTCAGAGCCGAAGAGCAGAGGAGATGAACCAGCCTCCCACCCCTCTGGGCCTCCAAGAAACCATCGCAGAATCCCTCTACATCACCCGGCCTCTGCTCCACTGTATCCTGCCCTGCCTGGGTGCACTGCTTTGCTGGCACCCAGGGGATTGTTCTACGTGCCTCTTCTTAGGCACCTCTGGTTCCTTCTGTTCCTTGACTGCGTGTTCCTAGTATTGAGTTTAGGGTTGTGGGGCCAGAGATCATGGAAACCCTGGCTCCTCTCAGCAGTCCTGGACATCTCGAGGTCAGTCTGAGGAAGAGTCTTTGCTGGTGCTGGAGGTTGGTGGTGGCTGAGCATCACGCTTCCCTGTTCCCTAATCCCTGGCAGGCCCTGCTGAGAGAAATACCAGGGGCTGGTCTTTATTTGGGAGACTGACACATTTAGGGATCTTCTGCAACACTTTAAGTGCTCTCTGCTCTTCGCTGGTTGCATGGAGCTGGAAAAGAGGGCGTGTAGAAACCCACTTTCTTCTCCCTGCTGGCTGCTGTTGCTGTGAGTGAGCTCTCTACCCTTCTCCTTGCAGCCTGAGCTTGCTGAGTGATCTGAAGGACCTGAGCAGGCGGGAGCGAGCGGAGCTGAGGCGACGAACCATCCTGCTGCTCTACTACCTGCTGAGATCTCCCTTCTACGACCGATACTCAGAGTAAGGGGCCTCTGCTGGGCTCTGGCTGGAGATTTCCCTTTCAGCACAGTGTTGGGGATCCGAAACTGTCTGGTGACCAGGTCGATTTGGGCCATTGCTGTTTGAGCATTCAACAGCTGGGGCATTGGGCTCATTTATGGTCCCTCCTTTCCTAGGGGCAGGATCCTCCTCCTCCTGCGCTTGCTGGCTGACTATGTGCCTGGAGTTGGCTTTGTCACACGTAAGTGGGTCCCACTGCTATACCCCCACCTCTGTTAGGTGGAGAAAAATTAGGGAAGAAGGTCTGTCAGTTGGTTTCCAACTTGTGGAAGGAATTGGGAAGTCCCGAGAACATTAGCACCAGAGCAGCCTGGGTTGATGCTCGTGTTGTTTTAAACTGGAACAGGAAAGGATGACTTGCTTCCTGACTTGACCACAGTGCTCAAGCTCCATGTACCCTCCCAGGCTGCAGCCCTGTTTCTGAACTCTTTTTTTCTTGGTCCCCAGTCTGCAGTGCAGACACAATGGGTAAATGGGTGCCCAGGGTATTCATAAATCAGAGGGCCAAACCAGGTCTGTCTTCTAGTCTTTCACCAGAGGATCCCCTTGTTAGGGACCAGAATTCTGCCTCCCCCTCTCCCTTGCTGATAGAAAGCCTTTAGTGGAACGATTCCTGGCAGTGATGTGGCACTACATCAGCCTGGCATAGTGGGATTGTCCTTCCTTTGGGGAGATCACAAGGCTGGCTCCACAGCAGTCACTTCTGAGTCTGCACCTGCCCGTTGTTGCTGAGTTATCTTCTCTTCCCTGTGCCACAGCTGTGTCCTCCTGACTCACTGCCCGTGGGTTTACCCCTTGCACATTGTAGACCCCACTTCCCACTGGAGCTTGGATGTGTGAGGTCTGAGGGAGTGGTGTCCCACAACGTGGCTCTGCTGACCGTGTTTCACACCCTGCTTGGTCCTGTTCCCATCTCTGGCACCACATCCCAAGGTGGTCTCCCAGCTTGTCAAAAGTAACTGTTTTATTCTAGGGTTCATCTGAGTTGTGTAACTGGAGATTTGGGGTTGTTTGGTATGGTAACAAGAAAGGGAGTGATACCCCACACACATACAGCTTCATGCTTTTGCCTTTCTCTGTGTGTGTGATCCCTCTCTTCTCTCATTTCAGGGCCACTGATGGATTACTTGCCTGCTTGGCAGAAAATCTATTTCTACAACTGGGGCTGATGAGAAGATGGTTCTTCTCTGCTAAGATCATGGCTGGACGTTTCTAAGGAGGGCAGGCAGCTTGGGGGAGGGATGTTGGTGATGTCTACTATTCAGTTACACCATCAATGAAAAGCTCCTGTTCTGCACAGTGGGGAAGGGAGCGTGTGTCACTTTTTTTAACAGGTCTGTCTGTGAGTGATGGACACCACATGTATGGAGCAAACCCTGGGCTACTTCTTTCTCTGGACTGTTCAGTGGCTGTAGTGATGGTGATGGGACAACCTCTTTTTTTTTTTAAAGCACTTGATTCTTCTCCTTTTGTACAGCTGCACCTATAATCAAGCCAGGCAGGGTGGTGTTTTTTTTGGAGAGCATTGTCTCCCACCTCATGGCACTGAGGATGACCTGCAGCCTGCTTGTGTTGGCCTTGCCTGGCCAATCTGCTTGGAGCGGGTTTGTCTGTCAAATAAACTGACCTGAAGGATCTCTCCCTCTTTGCACGTGTCTGGTTGCCAGCAGGGCTCTGGCTGTCACAATGAGCAACTTCTGTCTGTCCCTGTGTCAGGCAGGGCCCCACATGTTGCTCAGCTGATGGCTGTAGTTGTGTAGCTCCAGCTGCTGGGTTCAGTCCCCAGTTTCCTGGCCTTCCCCTGGAGGAATGGAGAGCTGCAGCTTGCAGGCTGCTCTGCTGTGTGTGCTGAGAGGGCCTGCAGAACGGCTGCCAGCCAGGGCTCGGGGGCTTGGCCAAGAGCAAAGATGATATTAAGAGGTTAATTCAGCAACTACTGCTGTGCCACGCTTAATGAAGAGCCCAGGAGAGGCCTGGACAGCCACGGCCATCCTTTTACATCTGCTCTGCTCACGGGGGGACTGCTGAGGCATTGATCTGCTCAGGGAGCTGCTGTGGAGATTCCCTTGGCCAGAACAAAGGGGTAGCCAGCTGGTGGCACTGGGTTGCCTCACAGGCAGCTCTGCAGAGCTTGGGAGCTGGGAAATGTCATGTGCATTGGCCTTAAGGGAGGTGACAGGAGCATTCCTTCCTGAACCATCCTTGAGGGATTGGGGCTGCAGGGGTCACAGCCTTCTTGCCTCAGCACTTGAAACAGTGGTGAGGGACAGGGGAACAGCCCTGGAGCTGTGGCTGCATGGGAGGGGTGTGCACCCCTGCAGAAGGGCTGTGAGCTGAATAGTGGGGCAGGACCAGAGCTTCCACAGCCAGAGGGGGTAGGCAGCAGCACCTGGGCAGGGGCTGGGCTCCTGCCCAACCCAGGCTGGTGTCCAGGGCCACCGGGGTGGCTCCTCTGTGACCTCAGTGGAACTGGCATCAGGGTGCACCATGCTGTGCTGGCTGCTGCTGCTTGCCCTGCTGCTGGGGGCTGCCCTCCCACGGCCCTTGCCTCAGAGGTGATGATGCTTCCCTCCTCCTCCTCCTCCTCCTCCTCCCCCTGGTTCCTGCAGAGGTCCCCCGAGGCTCCTGGTCCGGGTGTGGGCTAGCACTCACCAAGCCCTCAAGAACTGGCCAGGCTGGGAGAAGACAAAGTGGTGCACGGGAGCTCTCATGCCAGCATGGGTAAGTGCCACGGGGTTTTGGCTCACTCCTGTCCCCATTTTCCTCCACAGTGCCAGCTACTCGGTCCCCGAGGACTTCTCTGCTCCCCTGGAGCTTCCACAGCAGCACTTTGGCCTGGTGGACGGTACGGCGTGCTCCTCACCCCTCTGAACTCCCTAGCCATGAGGCTGGTGGCCCTCAGCCCAGGGCTGAGCCCAGGCTCCCCATTCTCACCCCCAGATTACGGCATCCAGCCCAAGCAGCCTCACCTGAGGAGCCGGCCGGGCCGGGTGCGGCCACCGGGGCTGGGCAGAGCTGGCAAAAGCAAGAGAGACGAGCTGGACTTGCAGGACTACTATGAAGATAGCCACCTGTGAGCCAGCCCTGCCCCTCTGCCCACCTCAGCCCTGCCTCGGGGACCCTCTGCTGCTGCTGGACAGTGGAGGTGTGAAGTTTAGGAATCCTGGGTGGCCAGGGTGTTGGGGTAAGCAAGCCCTGCTCTGAGCAGAAGATGCCCTCCTGGGATTACAGCCCCTCCCAAGGTCCCCTGGCAGGACACAAACAGCACAGCAGCCCTGCTCCATGAACCATCATATTTAATAATTGTTGCCATCACATCAGATCCAGCTGAAGCACAGAGACCGCTGGTTGGGGGGAAGAGGGAGAGTTCTTCCTCCCTGCTGCTTCGCCAGGCTCCCTGCAGGTTTTTTAGCCCTTCCCTGCCCTGCCAGCAGCACCCAGCTCTGCACAGGGGCTGAGCCCCACCTCCCTGGGGTGGCCCAGCTCTGCCCCTGCCTCTGCCACCTGCAGCTGGGGGGGGAAAGGGGCAGGGAAAGGGGCCCCTCCCCAGCATGTAATTACTCCAGAGAGGTAGGGGAGAGATTGTTCTCTCTCCTCGGGGCACAGATAGAAGAGGGGAGCGACCAGGGGCAGGGGTGAGCTCTCTCAGTTCAGCCTGGTGCTGGCTCTGGCAGAGAAGACACTGGAGCTCCTGCCCCGCAGCCTCACCGCCAGCCTCATCCCCAGGGCCTGGCAGGGGAGGTGTTGCCCACTCACGGCAAGCTCGTCTCCCAGGCAGGAGCCAGCACGTGGGTCTGGATTGCTGTAGCTGCTGCATCTTCATACCCAGAGCCTGACTCTGCCTCTGCATTAAAAGTCACCCCAGAGGGCTGTGAGGGGAAGCTGGGCCACGGTCACGAGGAGGAGACACCACCACCCCCCAGCCTGCAGCAGGAAAGGGCTCGAGCGTGCAGCTCCACACCCTCCCAACGCTCCCAGGCGGGGCACCCAGAGCGTGCTCCTCCCAGAGAATAAACTAAGAGTATTTTGTACAAGAAACACAATTTGTCCAGCCCTCCCCCCTCCCGTCCCCCCCCAGGCCCGAGGAAGGGGAGTCACGAAAAGGGGGGGCGCTCCGTGGGCCGGGGAGCCCTGCCCCTGGCCCCCTCCTTCTCCAGGCTCAAAGCAGCTCTTGTCCATGCACGACGCTGGGAAGGGGCGAAACTGCAGCCCTGGCTGTGCAGGAGGTGCCTGGGCCAGCCCCTACTCCAGGTAGATGTCCTCCGTGGGGCACGTGTACTCCACATACTCCTTGTAGAACTGCTGAAAAGCCCTCCTGCAACACAGCACCGGGCAGAGCTGAGCAGCCTCCTCTCCACAGGGCTGCCCTTCTCACCCTCTCTCCCTACCCTGTGGCCAGTTTGACCCTCCAGCCCCTGGTCCCCTCCTGCGTTAGCACCCAGAGCTGCCATCAGAGCCACAGGGTGGTTGGAGACCACCACAGGGTCTCCTTCCTTGCTCCAGTCCCCTGCCCAGCACCTGCCTTCCAGCCATCTGCCTGCAAAGCCTTGCACTGGGACTCATTCCAGGGTTGTCAGGAACATGCTGCCTGCAGCCCTGGCAATCCTGGCTCTTGCCCCAGGTCTCTCACAGGTGGGAAGAGGTGCCAGCCTGAGGCCAGCCCCCAGCCCCACATGTATGGGGAGACGGCAGGATTGGGCCTGGCTGCCTTGTTCCTCCTGCTTTTTGGGAGCAAGCCTTCCCTGCCCAGCCAGGACTCACCCTACAGACTCTGCCAGTGGCTTCGTGGACTCCTCCGAGACGAAGACGTGACAGGCAAATCTGTGGTCAGCAGGGTGCTTGGTGATGAACCCAAAATATCTGAGAGCAGAGAGCCAGAGTGTGACTGGACCAGCAGACAAGCAGGCACAGGTACCCCAGCTTCCCTGAGGTGTGGGACCTGCACCTCCTCCCAATCCTAGTGGCCACCAGCTGCCATGGCCCATGGCCAGAGCAGGGATGTAATTCCCATCCAAAGGCTGCTTCTGTGTGAAGCTGCAGTGCTGGGCTCACAGGAAAAGGGAAGCCCTCAGGACCTGGGTGCTGGGAAGCCCCCCTTTCCCTTCCCAGCCCAAATCATGCTGCCCCAGGCAGCAGGAAGGCAGCAAAGCCTTCGTGCTGAGCTGCTGGTGTTGAGAGCTGCCCTGCTCCCCCCTGCTACTCACTTGTTGTTCTTTGGATGGTACCCACAAAAGGAAATGTTCTTCAGCTGGAAAAAATGGCTACACTTGTTTACCTGTGGGGGAAGAGGGAGAGAAACATCAAAGCTTTCCTTCCCACTGCCCTGAGGGGCAGCCAGGCTCTGGCCCTTGGAAATAAGCCCTCGGGCTGAGCAATGAAATGAACTGGAGCCTGATCCAGCCGCAGCCGCAGGATGGCCTCAAGCACCAGCACACAGGGTGCTCTTCAGGCAGCTCTCCTGGCTCCCACCCTGGCTGCCTGTGCCTCCAGCAGCTCCCCTGGGCTTTCCCTGGAGGCCCTAGGTTAGGCTGTACTCAAGCTAGAAGCAGTGCTGCTGTTCACCCAGCACACATGGACCTTCCCTTGCTAAAAAAAAGCTCTTAGAAATACCAGCGGAGAGAAGGAGAATGGATAATTCAGAACTAAATTCAAGCCTGGGTGTTCAAAGGGTCTCAGCCAGAAACGAGAAGGGAGTTACATGCCTTTAAAGAGCAACTAAATCGATGGTATCCTCTAGATCCAAGCAAGACTTGTAGAAACCCCAGCCCAACTCTCAGTCACACCACTCAGAGCCGTGCACTACTCCCACCCCCACCGCTGCGGGAGGTTTCCCAACAGCTTGCTCCAAAGCCCTTGCTCTGCCCAGCACCTTGCCAGGCTTCTCTAAGGCTACTTATGCAGAATGCTAATCAGCAGCCTGCCATAGATTTAAGGAGATTACAGGGCAGATCTGGAGGACACCTCTTAAAATAGCAGCAGAAAGGTTTAGGAGCAGCTGACAGATTACTGGCACGGCTCAGCTCGCAGCACCCCAGCACAACGATGTGCTTGGCAGCTGGGCATCAGACACTGGCACAGCCCAAGGCTGGGAGCCCATGGGGCACAAGGGACCCTGAGGTGGGCCTACAACCCTGCTGATGGTGTTTCTCACACCCACAGATGTGGATGTGAGAAGATTTTCATATATTGATGAGGAAGGAAGAGGCAGGTTTTGGTCTCTTCTCACAAGTAACTAGGGATAGGACAAGAGGGAATGGCCTCAAGCTGCTCCTGAGGAGGTTTAGGTTGGACATGAGGAAGAACTTTTTCACTGAAAGGGTTGTCAGGCCTTGGAACAGGCTGTCCAGGGAGGTGGTGGAGCAGCCATCCCTGGAAGGGTTTAAAAGCCCTGTAGATGTGGGGCTTGAAGATACATCTTAGAGGTGGATTTGGTAGAGCAGAGTTCATGGCTGGACTCGGTGATCTTAGAGATCTTTTCCAACCAAAGGGATTTTGTGATTCTATATGCAAACGTGCCCTGTAGCACAGGGCAGCAGCCAGGGAAGGGGTGAGAGGAGCATCACCTTGCTGTGCTCCTTGGAGTCATCAGCTTTCACAGCAATCTTGACACCACGCACGCTGATCTCCAGGACGCAGCTGGAGGGCGGGTTAAAGTGCACAGTGAGGCGCCGGGTGGTGGCAATCTGGGAGGGGGGAAAGACAGAGAGGCCAAGCCCCGAGGCTTGTGAGCAGCTACACCCTTCCCTGCCCCTTCTCCCCTCCAGGAGGAGCAGGCACTCCTGCTCCCAGGGCTGGGGTGGGACGGTACCTTCTGCATGGCCGCGCACAGCACGTCGTTGCCCTTGTGATAGGGAACCTGCACTGAGCCAAGGAACTTCACTCGAAACTGGTCCACCCAGTCGCTGCTTTTGGCCAGAGCTGGAAGAAAGAGCACGAAGTGAGGATGGTCCCTCCACATCCCCTCTCCATATTCCCATCCCTGCACCTTTCCCTGCCCAGGGAAGATTTCCCAGCTCCCAGCATCACACCAGAAGCTGCCCATCGGTCCCTGCTGGGTGCTCAGCAGGGTCCTCCTTCCACCCCAGGCTCTGCGAGGTGGAGAGCAGCAGGCTGAGTACAGAGGCTTGGTACCTGTTAGGTGGTCTGGGTCCTTGGTGACTTCGATGGCATAGTAGGCAGGAAAAATGCCCCGGTCGCCCGTCCGCATGTTGTAGGCCTCATACCAATAGTCTTCTGCTTGCACCTCCACCAGCAAAGGATCATCCACCTCCAGCTCCAGCTCATCCGCGTGGCGAGGCACGAACCTGAGCAGGGAGGCACTAGCACCAGGCAGGCAGCACCCTGACTAGCCAGGGGCACCTGAGATGCTGAACAAAGCATCTAAGCAGGTTTAGACTCTAAAGGCGGCAGCACCCTGGCGCCTAAGGTGAGGAGGGCATCCTTGCAGCACCACCCATGCTGCTCCCCAGAGGTCCCAGCTGCCCTCAGAGGTCTTGCCTCTGCAGCAGCCTGGGCAGATGGCAAGCTACAGGCAGTGGTTTGGTCCCTAGGGCTTCCCCAAAGCTGGAAAGATTGGGATTTGGGCTGGCTGCACCGTGGTGGGAGTGCAGCACCGGCTTTGCTCCATAAAAGGCTGGGGACACTGCTCCCACCTGCAAGCTCACCTAAAGACAGCACGGTGGGTCTGCTCCTGCTCCTCCCCGTTGATCATGCAGGAGAACAACCCGAAGGACTCGGCACCTGGGGACACAGGCAGAGAAGGACATCTAAGTGTTGAGGGGCCAGCAGCACAACCAAGGGATGGACATCAAGCCAAACCAGACACTGATGCTCCTGGAGGGTGGCTTGGCTGAGATGAAGCCACGTGGTGCCACACAAGAGACAGACACAGCTAGAGCCACTGCACTGGTGCTGGGTGGTCCCACTGGGACCATGACCTCCCTGCACAGCTGTGACAGGCAGTGCCAGCAGTGGGACTGGCGCCCCTCCAGAAGGGATGCTGTCCTCCTGAGAGACCACTCAGCCTTCCCCTCAGCATGGCCATACCTCAGGAGAGCCAAAACAAAGAAGCCTGAAACACTTCTGGCCACCTGCACCTGCAGGCTGAAAGGCTTCCAGACGTTCCCCTCTCCCCCTGCCCCCAACACCTCCCCAGCCACCAGGGAGGAAGCCCCAGGCTGCGGCAAGCAGACCTGCCGGTGGCTCACCAGGGACGGACAGGGCTGGCCAGGCAGGTAGCCACCCAACCCACCTCCCCCCTGGTGCCCAGCACTCACTGGAGGAGCGTGCCCTGCCGCTCATGAAGACGTTGAGGAACTTCTTGGAGAAGTGGATGTCCGCCTCGGGGGTGGAGTCCTCCGAGAGGCAGACAGAGTCGCGCTTCAGCGCGTCCTCCTCGTACTCCTCGCCGATGGCCGACTCGTAGGGCGAGGAGACGCAGTTGTCATAGACGGTGGCCGAGTCGCTCTCGTCGCTGTAGCCCGAGTAGCACTGCTTGAGGCTCACCAGCTCCAGCTGCATGTTCTCGTCCACCACCA
>NW_008582489.1:0-329 GCF_000691845.1 Merops nubicus | reverse complement strand
TTTTTTTTTTTTTAACTTTATGACTGCTTGCTAGTAAGCAGGTACATCTCTAGTAAGCAGATCTTGTTGTATCACAGCTGAGAACACAGGTAAAAATATTTGGGTTTAAGTCTGGTTCACCTGGTTTGGGGTAAATAGAGCTGGTTCTGTTCAATGATTTTAGCTTTTTAGCTAAAACTCTTCTAATTAACTGCTCTGTCTGAAGTTAGCAGCGTTTTCTGCAAACTGTCTGGTCTTAGTAGTGATAAGACTTCATGTTTAGAGTTACTGCCAGGGACTGGGATGCAGACCAAGCCCACTGCTAAGCTTGTATCCCACACGGACGGGGG
>NW_008582488.1:0-5980 GCF_000691845.1 Merops nubicus | reverse complement strand
CAGCGCGGGTTAGAAGCGCTGCGGGCGAGCGCGGCGCCGAGCGGGGCCCTTCCCGGTGGCCACCGGCGAGGGGAAGGCCCCGAGGGGGACGTTTAGCGGCGCTTTGTTCACGTCCCCGGCCCCGTCTCCTCCCTCCCGCAGAACCTGAAGAAGAGCTGGCACCCGCAGACCCTGCGCAATGTGGAGAAGGTGTGGAAGGCCGAGCAGAAGCATGAGGCCGAGAGGAAGAAGATCGAGGAGCTGCAGCGAGAGCTGCAGGAGGAGCGGGCGCGGGAGGAGATGCAGCGATACGCTGAGGACATGGGCACCGTCAGGTGAGGGGGTGACCCGCCCTCTTCACCCCTCTGTGGGCAAGCTCTGGCTGCTGGGGTGGCACGGGTGCTGCTGGCACCTCTGGGAGCACCCTGGGTTTAATGTCTGATCATAAAATGTTTCCAGTCACCTTCATAAGCTGCTGCATTCAAGTGGGACTTTAGTTGAGGAGGAAAATAAAACGCTCTTGTTCACCCCAGGAAAAGAGAAGAGAAGTTGGAGTGGATGTACCAGGGTCCTGGAGGCATGGTGAACAGAGAGGAGTATCTCATGGGTCGCCCTGTGGACAAATACGTCTTTGAGAAGACAGAAGACAAGGATGCTGGCTGTTCCAGTGAGACAGGACTTCTCCCAGGCTCCATTTTTGCCAAGACAGGTGCCAATTCTGTCCTGGATATGGCAAACAAAATCCGGGAGGATCCGCTTTTCATGATCAGGTACTAAATGTGGAGCTGAAAACAGCATGTGAGGCAAAACATCAGTATTAGCAGCTCACCAGGGGCTGTCTTAGTTATTTTTTTGAAGACTGCTACTGTGTCTGTCCCTCTGAGCTCTATGCCAGCCTGCCTGTGAGCTGTTGATGGGCTGTAGGTGACAGTCCTGGCTGCATAGAGGTCACCAGCCCCTTCCATGACTAGAAGGATTTTGGTTGTGTTCTAGACACAGCAATTTAAAGTCAAAAAACTCCTCCTTAGTCGAATCTATTTTGCTGAATGTACAAAAATTTCTTGTTTTCCTGCTTTTATCCTGTTTTTAGAGCTGGGTGTCTTTCATGAAAACAGGATATTTCCAGTGGTTTGAAAATACTGTTTGTCTTTCTATTTCCTGCTTTAGAAAGAGGGAGGAGGAAAAGAAGAGAGAAGTTTTGAATAATCCTGTTAAAATGAAGAAAATCAAAGCATTGGTAGGTGTCTCTCAGGACTCCTTTACAGACTCAAAATTAGCATTGTTCAGGATCAGGAGCTGACTTCCATTTCCTGACCATTTACAGAAAAACAGAATAAATTCAGCTTTGTATAATCCTGATGTAGCTGTAGAAGGTTCTGTATCAGTCTCTTAATTAAGTTCACTGTAATTTTATTCTCCTTGCTTACCTGGTGTGATTTATATTATTGAGCTAGTGATTAATTGCTGATTTAATACTACTGAGTGATTTAATATTACTGAATGATTGCAGCCCTGGGGTTTGAGGTGCATCTTCACCAAACTGGCATGAGGGAAGACTCCTTTAAACTCTTCAGTTTTGAGAGAAGACCTTGTTAAATATCTCAGGGTCTCTCCCAGGAGCTTTTCCACAGAGAGCTCTGTTCCTGTGCTTCGTGCTGCCCACGTGTAGACGCAGCAGCTGTTGCTAACAAAGTGGTGCCTTGCTTTATAGCTGCAGAACAGTTTAGATAAAAAAGAGAAGAAGAAGAAGAAAGAGAAGAAGAAGAAGCACAAGAAGCATCGTCGCCGCAGTTCCAGCAGTGGGAGTGACAGCAGTGAGGAGGAACGAAGCAGAACTAAGTATGTTTTGGGGTTTTTACCATGTTCCCTGGTTAATTTGTATGGTTTTCATCTCTTTTTGTAAACCTCTCAGAGTTTTCTCTTTCTCATTCATGCCCTTAATTGGCCTCAGTGTTTCTATGTGTTACTTGGTTGGTTTTGCATCGTTATGTTGTTTTCATGATGTCTTTAAGGTTGAAATTCAGGAGTAAAATATTATTTTGTCTGCTTTAAAAGCACTTTTCTGTTTTCTTTGTAGGTCTCAGAAGAAGACAAACAGTTCCTCCTGGAAACTGGCTTCTTCCAAAGTCCCAGGATACGGCTTACAAGTGAGGCCCTGTGTTTTGGACAGCTCTTGGGTTAACAAGCACCCCGAGTTAGGGCAGAGTGGGACTTTGGGCTGTTAGTTGCAGTGACTAGAAGAAGATTATGAGTGGGACACAATCTAGTGAAGCTTAGATGCAATTTGGAGCCATCTAAGCCTTGAAAGCAAAGTTGTTCAGATTCTGGCAGGGCTTTTGTCTGCTCTGAATTCAAAGACACTTTTGAATTGCAGGTTGGAGACTGGGAGCAGAGCCGCAGGTCCAGGGGCTCCCCAGCTGCTGGCCCAGAGAGGGGCCCCCCCAGGCCCAGGGGTCGCTCCAGGTCCAGGAGTTTGTCCCACTCTCCTCACAGGCACTCCAGCAAGAGGAATTCTGAGCACTCTGGGTCCAGGGGCTCAAGGTCTCCTTCGAGGCACAGTAAACAGTGAGTGTGGCAAACCCAGGGCTGCTGGGGTGGGGAGGGGAAGTTCTCTAGAACCCAAATCCTCCTTTTTTCAGTCCCCTCCCTCCACGTGAGCGTTCTGGGTGTGAAGGCAGGAGCTGTGCTGTTGTGCAGAAGCACACAGGTTACTCCTGGAGGGGACGTGCTGGCTGTGGTCACACTGCTCCTTTGGGACACCCTCTTTCTGGGTACCCCCTTTAGGTGTTGCTTGGAGCTGTGCTTTACTTGGGCCACTGATTCTCTTCAAAAGCTAATTGTAATTGTGGAATTATCTTTGCTAAACGATGATAAAATCAGGTGCCAGGTATGTGTTTGCTGATTAAAATTGAGTAGAAATCAGTGGGAGTGTAGAGTATGTTGAGAGTCATTATTTTTCCAAGGGAACAGGTCACAGCCCTGCAGTTAAGGGAGACGTCTTGGCTTTAGGATGCACACAAATAATCCAGGGGAGAGTGGAGAGGTGTGAGAACATAAATTCCTCTGCTCTAACAAGGGTGTTTCTGGGTTACAGACACAGCAGTCGGGAGGAGAAAGGCAGAGCCAGAAGCCCCTCCCCTAAAAAGAGCTATCGACGGCAGCACGCTCCGGGCTACACGAGGTGAGCAGCTCCTGGCCCTGTGCTCTGGGGGGATTGTGAAGCAGCTGAGTGTTATTCATCCACCAAACTCCATTCTGCTCTGAAAATAGATGGGATTGAATGTCCAGAAGTCAGACAGAGAGTCCTGAAGTGCTCCCTTTGCTCCTCCTGAGCCTGGTTGTTAGTTCACAGCTCGGTTGGCTTCCCAAAGGGGTTCGTGGGGTGTCACTCTGCAAGGCTGTAAGGCAGAGTCAGTCTTTGTCCCACAGACTGCTCATTAGAAGCATTCTCTTTCCCCATGTCAGGAAAATGTGACCTCAAAGCATCATCTTAGCAGTCAATTAGGAACAAGAGGGCTGGGAGGGGGGAGAAAGCTCTGCCTTTTAGCAGTTCAGACACGTTCTGAAGTGTTACACATAGCTACCAAAGGAAAAAAAGTGTCAAACCCCCCTTAATTTTGAGGATTGTAAATCACAGTAAAGAATGGAGAGCAGGAGGGGCCTGCAGTGCTGTTGGTTCACAGCAGTGGTGGTTTCTGCACACACAGAAAGATCTCTCCAGAGGAGCTGGAGCGTAAGCGCCAGGAGATGATGGAAAATGCCAAGTGGAGGGAAGAGGAGAGAGCAAACAACCTCAGGAGGCACCGAAAGGAGGCAGAGCTGGAGAGAGAGCTGGAGAAGCTGGACTCCCGAGATGGGAAGTTCTTCCAGTGAGTGTCTTTTGTCACCTGCTTTTCCACTCGGGGGGGGATTCAGGCCACAGCTTGTGAGGAGTGGATGGTGGCCTCAGCGTTGGAGATGTTTCAGGTTATGGTACAACCACCATCTGCTGTGTTGTCACTAGTTTTACTGTACACCTACTGTCCCCAGATCCCCTTCTTAGCCCAAAAGGGAGTTATTTTTAGGATGGCCTCAAAAGTCAGCCTGAGGAACTTGTGCTCAGGTATTTTTTGCCATCTCCTAGAAAGGCCTGGTAGTGTTTTACACATATATATTCAAAAGTTCTCTGGTTTTAGGAGCTTTGTAACAGTTTTAGGCCTGCAAAGCCACGGGGGCTCTGCATGCCAAGAGCTTGTGGGACTTAAACTGGTGCTCAGCAAGAAGTTTCTAAACACAATGTGGTAACTTGCAGTCCCCTGTGCACATGGTAAAGGGATTGGGAGCAGCACAGGGCTTTCTAGGAAGCACAGTGGAGGGTGAGAGTGATCCTGCAGCAGTTTGTGTAGCTTGGAGTTGCTGCAGCACAGCATTCTTCAGGCCCTGTGAATTAATCTGAGGAGAATATACTCAATTCCTGAAGCTGCCCCGAGCTGGGATCACGTGTGGACGACTTAAAACCCCAGCAGATTTTCTCCATAAGCAAAACCTGTTGTGGAGAGAGATTTTGGGCATATCCCTGTGCCAAAACAACTGGTTGAACTCGGGGAGCTCTGTGTTCCCTGGCCTGCTGGGGTGGGCACGAGGAGGTCACTCTGAAAAGCACAGCAGTGGGATCTGAAGGAGTAAAATCAAAGGAGCTCCTCTCTGTCCCAGAGCCAGTGGAGCCATTCACAGCCAGAGCTCTGGCACTGGGGCTCCCAGGGGATGCTGCCCTGGGCTCAGGAACACGTTGCTTTTCCCTCGTTTGCTTCACAGAAAGCAACCAAGTCCCCCGTGGCAGGGGCATTGGTAATTAACAGCTCGTTATATTTGGAGACTGGAGAGCTCCTGAAAATGGATTTCTGAGCACTGACCTTAAATAAGGCACCCAGTCTGTTACCAGCCAAACTGAAAGGGATCGAGTTCTTCCAGCTCAGACTTCAAGAGGGAATCATTTGCTGTGTTCTGTGCTGGGTTCAGGTGGCTGAGTCAGGGGTGGTGAGTCCTGCCAGAAACAGCACAACGTTTGGGAAGAGATCCTGATTTCTTTCTTTGCTTCCCTTTTCTGCAGTCGTTTAAAACTAGAGAGTGCAGCCACTTCCACCCTGGAGGATCGGGTGAAACGAAACATCCACTCCCTTCAGAGGACTCCTGCTGCCTTGGAGAAAAACTTTATGCAGAGATGAGACTTTTTATTCTTCCTCTGCTCCTGTAGAGAAGTTAAATGGACGCTTGTTCCCCAAGGTGAGAGGCATCCAGCACAGACTCACTGCTCCCTTCAGGAGCTCCCAGAGGGGTGCTGGATTTCTGGGCTGCACCCACAGACTTGAACACGTTTGGGATGAGTACGACCTTGGAAGCAAAGCTCTGCTGGAGAGCTTGTGAGCCTTTGTGTTCTGTTTTTAACCTGGTGCCAGATCTTTTCCTTCTCTCTTCACCTTGACTGGTATCAATTTTGTATATTGTTACAACCACGTGGTAACAGCTTTCTACATCAGGCAGGTTATCCCAGCTCTTTATAGGACAGAGCCAAAAAAAAACCCCCTATTTTTGTTAGCCCTTTAAAACCCAGCGTGGGACAAATTCCCATGGGAGTTAATTTCACAGGATTTGCTAAAAGCTACACGAGCAGGGGACAAAATCTCGTTGAATACTGCTGTCACTGTGTCAGGGGTGGGTTTGGAGGGTGTTCAGAGGGGTCTGGGAGGTTCCTGTAGCCGTTAGTTGGTTGCTCACAGATTGGAAGCGTTCAGACCCAAAGGGAGCTGGTGCCAGGGGAAAGGAATTGAGCAGAGCATAGTTGATACAGCGAATATTTCTCTGGGATTTTGTACTGTAAGTAATGTGTATATGTACAGCGGTGTAGAGCCTTTTATTTTAAAAATTAAGAAACTTTACAGCCATTTTTAAACGTTCTTTGTGGCTTTTGGGGGTGGGAGGGGCCCGGGGTCACCCTCTGTGGCAAAGGGCGGGTGTGGGAGGG
>NW_008582487.1:524-1502 GCF_000691845.1 Merops nubicus | reverse complement strand
ATCAGAAGGCAAAAGTAAAAAAAAAAACGGTTTCGTTTGTCTCATCTCACCCCGTGGCGTCTGAGACAGCGATGATGTTCCTCTTCTGAGCTGAAGTTTGAACCCCCTTTCCTTACATCAAATCCTTCCCCTCCTTGGGTAAAATATATATATGCACACACAAATTCTCTATATCTACGATATTATATACATATCACATTTCAATATGAATTATTAATAATTGAGGTCTAATACTTAGTATTAAATATAACACAACATATGTTACAGACAACAACTCAAAGGCAAATCTAGGGAGATGGTGTTTGGAGTGTCTTTATGCTATTGGGCCCTACAGCAAAAGTAATTCCTCTGGAATTCAATGGCAGGGTGAAAAAGTCCTGAGATTAAATTCCAGCACGCTCCTGACACTTAGAGCTGTAGGTCCATAAATATGTTCCCCACTATCACCAAACACATGTCTCAAAGAATGTGAACCTTATCAAAATCTATTCGACATGAATTATCCATTTCATACTAATTTTGTGTTGCCTGTCATTTAAATCAGACGCGAACCATGTATTTGAGTTCACTGGTGTTTGTAGAGTACGTTTAACTCTACCGATGTTTGGCAAGTTTGCCAACACAGTTTGTCCAGGGTGAAGAACTATCTTGGATCCTCTGAAAGGTTTCTTGAATTGTCCTTTATCTTGGATAGGTGACGAAGGAAAAAAATTATTTAGGCGAGGGCATCCATTTATTCCCCACCTATTATTCACAGTAGTAACTGCATAGTTCAGTCTCTCATCTCATCTGGAATCTTGTGGACGAATAAGACTTTTAATTAGTCTATTAGTCCATTCTACAATTCCATTGGCTTGTGGATAGTAAGGGACATGGAATGTCCATTTAATGCCTTCCCTTTTAGCCCACTGCTGTACTAAATAGGACATGAAATGAGTTCCATTATCAGATTGGATATTTGTAGGTTTAGGTAGAGTC
>NW_008582487.1:0-319 GCF_000691845.1 Merops nubicus | reverse complement strand
GGGTAGGGTGTCAGCTGTTAAGGGATGTTCTTCCAATTTGATCTTGCAGAGATCACATTCAGAAATAATTGTTTTACATTGTTCACGTGTGATTGGCCAGCCACGAGTTTGGGCCTTTTATACAAACCAAAAATCCCTGAGTGGCTTCTTTTGGAATGGAGCCACTTGAGTAAACGTGTCCATTTTTCCTTCCCATTAGTAGTGTGAATCTCCATTATGTTAATTCTAGCGAGCTCATCAACACAATTATTCCATCTGCTAGCTTCATTTTTCAGGTCAGCCGGGTGAGACAGAATCCACCCCACATAAAAGTTAGGAT
>NW_008582486.1:37135-42962 GCF_000691845.1 Merops nubicus | reverse complement strand
CCGAGGGCAGGAGGCCGGCGGCACAGACCAGCCCGCACCGCCCCCTCGGAGCGCCGCAGCCGCTGCCTCACGTCACACGCCTAACACCCACAGAAACTGCGCCATATACATTTTTTGCAGATCCATAGGTAGGGTGAAACAAAAGTCAGATAAGTAATTTCTTATGGCTCACAACAAGTGAGTAGCAGGGATGGGATTAGTTGGTGCCAGCGCTTGGCTCTTCCTTCTGTTGAAGCTTCAGTGCTGTTATTTCCCAATGAAGGGCAACATGGGTAAAAAGCATGTTACTGCAGTGCCATCAGTTTGCTCTCAAACTGCAGGAACTCAAATTTCACGGTCTTGGGGGTCATTTTAAGTATCTGCACCCTGTGGTTCCCAGGGGGAGCCTTCTCTGCTCCATCCAGCCTGGAGGTCCCTTTGTTTCAGAGTCTTAGAGTCTACTTTCCTTTAGAACTTGCTCAGACTGTGGTAATTATCTCCTATTTTCTTCTTATTTATCCCCAGTTTTGCCAAACATTTAAATGTGTATACCATCATCACTCTTTAACCAAAATCTGAAGACACCATAACAGGTGTATTTGGTCCTGCCAGATATCCTGCCAGTGCAGGACTTTGTTTCTGGAGGTGACTGGAAACAGATGTGCAAGGAAAAGAATAGTATCACCAGTATATGCTAGGCATCTGGAGATTTGCAGGTTAAGGGCTTCCTGGTCTAGGATAGAGATGTAACAGCTAATTATTATTTTTGTTCAGTTTCCATGGCATCATTTTTTTCCACTTGATTTCAGCATGGTGTCTTCGTAGCCTTTCCTCAGAAGTGGGTAGTGCTAGAGATGCTAAGTCATCATTTTCTTACCTCCTTTTCTCTTTGTTTCCCTTAAGTAGGAGAAGATAATAGGTGCCTGTAATGGAAGCTAATTCTTTTCCTTAGTCTTGGGGCTTTGATGGTGTATGCTATTCTTTTGCTTATCACAGTAGTGGAGTTGGCAAGCACTAAATATTATATGGTGGCCAGATTAGTAAATATGTTTGTATCTCCACAGGAAGTCTTAATGTTGGAGGACATGCTGCTGATCCATATTGCCGAGAACAGAGACTGTGCATTTTTAGGAAGTCTAAACGTGGGAAAAAAGCAAAACACATATTGTCACTATTCATCCAAATGATCTTGCTGCTGTTCTACATGACCAGAAAAGCTTAAACAGCAATACTGGAAGAAGAAATGAGGAAGCTCTATTTTTCAACCTTAGAGCCATGATAGACTGCTCCTTCCACTCCATTTTGTACTCCCTACAGAACCTCTTAGCAAAGTAAATGGAGTTTGCAGTTGCTGTACAGCACCCCAGGGTTAACAGCAGCACATCTTGCATGGTATGTCCTCACATGTCAGTGCAATAAATTTTATACTGGAAAACTATCAAAAACTTTTGCAATTGATTTTAAGCCTGTATTTTTAGGTTTGCATTTTCTAGGATATGTCTTTCATGAAATGTTAGATTTAAATGCTTTGGACATACTTTGCAAAATACAGCACTCCCAGCTTATGCTGGGGTCAAAGATCCTTTTCTGATAACATTTTCTCTCGTGTCTGGTGCAGCAAATGCTGGCAGAGAGGTTTCACAGCTGAAGGGGAGCTGAGGGAGTCACAGCGCTTAGCTGCAGCAGAATGGATTGCTTTCCCCCTGACAACAGCACTGCTTCTGACTGGGCAGCTAGCTTTCAGGGTGGAGGAACGCAGAATTTATTTGCGTGCATCCACCCAAACAGCAAGATCCAAATGTACATTATATAGGGCATTTATCATAGGAGGTAATGCATGTTTCTTAAAACACAAGCGGAAGAAGTGAATCAAAAGATGGGGGCTTTCGCTACTTAAAGGCTCCAAGGCTGAGAGCTGACTGCAGGAATTTTAGGCTCCTCAGAACAGCTCTATTTTAAGCATCAGGCCAGCCTCTTGTATTTTAAAGTGGCCCTGTCTCTTACCCAGTTTCTCGTAGGTCCTGGAGTCCCTGTAACATTAGGAACATAGAATGTTGTAATTTATCACCGTTCCATGGTGATGTTTGGTGAACAGCCTGAGTCAAAGTTCCCCAAACACGCAGGTGACAAAAGTTACGTTGCTTGGTTTGTTGTTTGGTTTGGGTTTTTTTTAACTTTATTATAGGAAATTCTCAGACTCATCCTTTTGATTGGTCATTGCAGCTGCACTGCTATTACTTTGAGCTGTGAAAAAACATCTTTATTGTGCTGTTTCCTCACAAGCATCACTCCTCTCTCCCTAGAGAGAGAGGTTGTCCAGCCACTGCACTGGAGAGAGCTGCAGCGTGTTGGCCGGAGGCTTCCTCACCAGTCACTGCAAAGGACTGATCCTGTCACCAGAAGTTCAGATTTTTTTCCAAGCAGCATGGCATGGTTGCCACAGGACCCCCAGAATACTACCTTCTGCAAATCCACCCACATGAATAGAAGTACATGTTATGGCAGCAGAACGTAATGCAAGCTCAAACATGACGTGTTGAGCAAAGAAATCCCATGCAAGGGTCATAGCATTTATGTTTGTCTTGGCTTCCACAGGGGAGAATAGAGAGCAAAGGATATACAGTGGAACAGAGGCTGTCCTTTTCCTACGTATGTGCTCAGCAGCTTACAGAATCAGTGTTGAATTTTAGATGCTGTCTCAAGACAATTTATTTAAGAATTACAGTGATTTTTTTCAATATGTTCTAGTTTCAAGCTTATTTATCCTCCCATCCCTGCTCAAACAGCACCTTTCCCTCTGCCCAATTAGTCCGAACTTGTACTCACATACCCTGCAAATAGGTGCAGGTAGAGAAATAAACAAAGAACAAATTTTTAATCATCCAGGATGGTTTCTGTGCTTTGGGAAAATAAACTTCATTGTCATCACTTACATGCTTACAAGTATTCACAACAAAAGGGTTTCTAAGAGCCAGAAAAAAATTAAAAAATTATTGGAAGGGAGCCATCTTCAGTCATCAGACTATCATGAGCAAAGCATAAACCACATCCTCGGAAGCTGCAAACACCCTAAACTGGTGTTTTGTTTCTGTTATCTTAGCAACGGCAAGTACGAACAGCAGGATGTGTGCTCACGACGGGCACGCGTTACTTCTCGTGGTAACAAACCGCTTGTGCTATTCAACCTTTCACCTCTTTCAAAAGCTGATTGTCCTGATAAAAAAAAAGCCAAGGGCGCAAAAAAACCCTCTAACATATATGCATGCACAGATAAGCACTTCACAGAACGATTTCTTGTATTTATTTGTAGTCTGCATTATCATTATCGGTGTTTCTGTAGCATTTAAAAATAGAACTGAAAAGGAGTCTCTGTCTCTGGCGTCCCTTCCCAGCCCATAGGATAAATAGCTTGAGTCATCTATAGGGTGTGTGCGTGGCTGGGGTTGTGGTGCCTTTGTGTAAAACAAAATTGCTGAGAACAAGAAGATGGAAAATCTGAGCAGGCAGCTGCCTGCAGTAATTCAGAGTTGACGAGTTGACTTTGAAGCTCACGTTCCACTTGGGCACAACACATACCAGCCCTTGGTGCTGGCAGCAGCTTCCATATCTTCACAGCAAATCCTTACTGATACTTGCTTCATAAACTGGCAGAACTTAGTAACAGCTGGAAAAGTTTGTGTTTTTTTCCTTTTTTTTTTTTTTTTTGAATGCGGATTTCCCCCTCTTCCAGGAAAAGGAAACCTCTTCCATAGCTCTGCCGTCTTTTGTTGAAGGTCTACACATCTTCTACAGCCTCCTTTCCTTTTCTTCACACTTGCAGGGGCCATAGCTGAGAAACACTGGCCCAGCTAAGACTGCTTGCACTCAGATTCTACAGCCTTGCATGTCTGCTGGAGAAAGAAAAATAAAACCAACATACATTAAGCAATGAGGCACTGGAACAGGCTGCCCAGGGAGGCAGTGGAGTCACCATCCCTGAAGGTGTTCATAAAAACGTGTCGATGTGATACTTGAGGATGTCATTTAGTGGTCATGGTAGTGCTGGGCTGATGGTTTGACTTGGTGATTTTCGAGGTCTTTTCCGGCCTTAATGATTCTATGATTAAATCCCAAGAGACAAATTGTCCAGTTTCATAGAGAAAAAGACTGAATGGAGAAGGAGCGTTATGAAGATTGTACAGTGAGAACTGGATGCTCTTTCAGGTACACCAGTTGTGAACACAGACGTGTAAGCCTTTGAAAGAAGTCCTCACTCACCCATGTGAGTAACAGCAACAAGCCAGGAGCTGTTACCTGCAGCAAAGATGGTGTAGGTTTGTCTTAATTTTCTTAAACCTCCAGAGACAGACACATGAGCAGAGAAAGGAGAGAGATCTGGCAGATTTACCAGTACTTCGGGAAACACTTTAATCAGAACTATTCGTGTTCATGAGCATTTTTATTTTCTATTTATAAAAACACCGTGGCACCTCCAGAAATAATTTGGACTTTTGGAATGAGCTGAAGTCAGGTCTTTGGTGTGTAAAGACTGCTGTGGATAAAGGAGAGGGATGGAGGAGACATGGAGCAGGGTTCCTTACGGGCAGAGCATGAAAAGAACACCCAACACACCATGAGAAGGAGAAAGTAAATAGCTATTTGAACATTGCAATGCCAGCAACGGGACGTGTGAACTTGAGGCAGTGGAAGGAAGGATGGTTTGGGAGGATCAAAAGGCAGCAGGGGAGTGTTATGACCAAATTGGCTGCTGGAAGAAGTGCCTTGGCTGAGCCAGGATCACCCTTGCGGATCAGTATGGCCTGGAAAGGAGAAACTGCATGCGGAGCAACGTGGCGTTGGTTTTGAATCCTAACAATGGGAAGAGGAAATATCTTAGGGAGGATTGCAAGGCTGAGATGAACTATGTCAGCATTTTAAAAAATATTAAACATCTCAATTATTTCTTTGCATTTTACTGCATTTGAATTCAAAGTGTGGGGGGTTGTGTGGTTCTCTGTTTTCTTTTTGTTGTTGTTTGGGGTCTTTTTTTGGTGTTTATGGTGCTGACCAGTAAAAGCACCATTATTTCAGCTGAGTGAAATATCACATACCTTTAAGAAGCTGGCATTGAACTTGAGTGCACTTACAGGGACACACGCAGTAATTAATCAACAGTTGGTCAGAATATTTTCTTTTTTTGCAAAATATGGGAGTAGGCTTCCAGGCCTCTTCACTGTACAAAAGAGATAAAATGTAGAAAACTATTTACAAAAAAAACCCCAAACCTACTCTGCAGAACTTCATCATGTTCTGTAAATATTCTATGTAATTATTTATAAGAGTTAATGTTCTAGTATTAAAAGCAAAACAAAAAAAAACCCAGAATTTCAAAATGACAGCCCTTTTTTTTGGAATGGTTTCAGATAAGAAGACAAGCTTCTTAATCTAGATGAAATTAGATGGAAGAGGATACAGTATTCCTAAAAATTGAATCTTTTTATTGCCAGGTCCCATCCATAAGCATTTCTTTCTAAGGAAGGCTGGTTTCCAAAGGAAGTAGACACAAGCCACTTGCATGAGCCAGCTCAGAGAGGAAGATTCACAGAATGACAATAGAAATTTTCCACCTCTAATTACTTCCCATATTTCTGTGTATAGATCAGCACTAAAATGATATTTGGTATCAATATCTATCCCCCGGTGTGCTGAAGCTTCTCCTCATTATGAGCCACTATTTGTGATAAATAAGACAACATTACCAGGAGCAAGGTATTTGTGAAGCTGGACACCAGCAAGTAGGGATTAACAACCACATCGGAAATAATGAACCTTGACAGATCTAGGGTTAAATACTTTAAAATTAGATCCT